>NC_069501.1:834643208-834785708 GCF_027579735.1 Bombina bombina
GTAAACATCAACACATTTTGGCTGTGTTACCAGCCTTTATCAATATGTTCACCTGTGGTTATGGATGGCTTTAAATAGCCTCTATTAGTTGATGGGTCATATGATTGGCAGTCATTTCCACCAATGGTGGTTCACAGAGTTTCCTCTCACCTAATCAATATTCACACCGTTACTCACAATCGGTAGTAAATGTTTTTTGGATGTTCAAGAGCTATTTTAACCCCTTGGTATAATTGCCTATGTTGTGAATTCTCCTCATTATTCATATGGGTCCAAATATGTGAGAAATACATCAAACATTATTTAAAGAACTTAGGGAGCAGAATAGTAGCAGCACGAGATCTTTGCTATATATATATTTATATATATTTGTATATACTGTATTTGTATATAGCTTTGTATATATTTGTATATATTTTATATATACAGGGAGTGCAGAATTATTAGGCAAATGAGTATTTTGACCACATCATCCTCTTTATGCATGTTGTCTTACTCCAAGCTGTATAGGCTCGAAAGCCTACTACCAATTAAGCATATTAGGTGATGTGCATCTCTGTAATGAGAAGGGGTGTGGTCTAATGACATCAACACCCTATATCAGGTGTGCATAATTATTAGGCAACTTTCTTTCCTTTGGCAAAATGGGTCAAAAGAAGGACTTGACAGGCTCAGAAAAGTCAAAAATAGTGAGATATCTTGCAGAGGGATGCAGCATTCTTAAAATTGCAAAGCTTCTGAAGCGTGATCATCGAACAATCAAGCGTTTCATTCAAAATAGTCAACAGGGTCGCATGAAGCGTGTGGAAAAACCAAGGCGCAAAATAACTGCCCATGAACTGAGAAAAGTCAAGCGTGCAGCTGCCAAGATGCCACTTGCCACCAGTTTGGCCATATTTCAGAGCTGCAACATCACTGGAGTGCCCAAAAGCATAAGGTGTGCAATACTCAGAGACATGGCCAAGGTAAGAACGGCTGAAAGACAACCACCACTGAACAAGACACACAAGCTGAAACGTCAAGACTGGGCCAAGAAATATCTCAAGACTGATTTTTCTAAGGTTTTATGGACTGATGAAATGAGAGTGAGTCTTGATGGGCCAGATGGATGGGCCCGTGGCTGGATTGGTAAAGGGCAGAGAGCTCCAGTCCGACTCAGACGCCAGCAAAGTGGAGGTGGAGTACTGGTTTGGGCTGGTATCATCAAAGATGAGCTTGTGGGGCCTTTTCGGGTTGAGGATGGAGTCAAGCTCAACTCCCAGTCCTACTGCCAGTTTATGGAAGACACCTTCTTCAAGCAGTGGTACAGGAAGAAGTCTGCATCCTTCAAGAAAAACATGATTTTCATGCAGGACAATGCTCCATCACACGCGTCCAAGTACTCCACAGCGTGGCTGGCAAGAAAGGGTATAAAAGAAGAAAATCTAATGACATGGCCTCCTTGTTCACCTGATCTGAACCCCATTGAGAACCTGTGGTCCATCCTCAAATGTGAGATTTACAAGGAGGGAAAACAGTACACCTCTCTGAACAGTGTCTGGGAGGCTGTGGTTGCTGCTGCACGCAATGTTGATGGTGAACAGATCAAAACACTGACAGAATCCATGGATGGCAGGCTTTTGAGTGTCCTTGCAAAGAAAGGTGGCTATATTGGTCACTGATTTGTTTTTGTTTTGTTTTTGAATGTCACAAAATGTATATTTGTGAATGTTGAGATGTTATATTGGTTTCACTGGTAAAAATAAATAATTGAAATGGGTATATATTTGTTTTTTGTTAAGTTGCCTAATAATTATGCACAGTAATAGTCACCTGCACACACAGATATCCCCCTAAAATAGCTATAACTAAAAACAAACTAAAAACTACTTCCAAAACTATTCAGCTTTGATATTAATGAGTTTTTTGGGTTCATTGAGAACATGGTTGTTGTTCAATAATAAAATTAATCCTCAAAAATACAACTTGCCTAATAATTCTGCACTCCCTGTATTTTCAAATAAAAAAGTGGAATCTAATAGGTGTTGAAAATCCAGAAAAAAAACAGAAAAGAGGTTATTTTCTCTTGTTAAGTGTATCCAGTCCACGGATCATCCATTACTTATGGAATATATTCTCCTTCCCAACAGGAAGCTGCAAGAGTCCACCCACAGCAAAACTGCTATATAGCTCCTCCCCTAACTGCCATATTCAGTCATTCTCTTGCAAGCCTCAACATAGATGGAGGTCGTGAGAGTCTGTGGTGCTTTCTACTTAGTTTATTCTCCAATCAAAAGTTTGTTATTTTTAAATGGCACCGGAGTGTGCTGTTTATCTCAGGCAGTATTTGGAAGAAGAATCTGCCTGCGTTTTTCTATGATCTTAGCAGACGTAACTAAGATCCATTTGCTGTTCTCACACATTCTGAGGAGTGAGGTACTTCAGAGGGGGAATGGCGTGCAGGTTTTCCTGCAGATAAGGTATGTGCAGTAAAATATTTTTCTAGGAATGGAATTGACTATGAAAATACTGCTGATACCGAAGTAATGTAAGTAAAGCCTTAAATGCAGCGATAGCGACTGGTATCAGGCTTATTAATAGAGATACATACTCTTATAAAAATGTGTTTTAAAACGTTTGCTGGCATGTTTAATAGTTTTTTAACGTACATTGGTGATAACACTGTAATGTTGGTATAGCCTTAAATGCAGTAAAAGCGACTGGTATCAGGCTTATTAATAGAGATACATACTCTTGTAAAAATGTGTTTTAAAACGTTTGCTGGCATGTTTAATCGTTTTTTAACATATGTTTGGTGATAAAACTTATTGGGGCCTAAGTTTTTTCCACATGGCTGGCTTAAATTTTGCATAGAAACAGTTAACTGAAGCTTCCCACTGTTGGCTGTGGCAGTTTGTTGTGTCTGTTTTTAAAAACGTCTATGTCATTTTATTTTTTTATCTGTTTTTTGCATTAAGGGGTTAATCATCCATTTGCAAGTGGGTGCAATGCTCTGTTACCTTATTACATGTACTGTAAAAATTTCGTTTGTTTTACTGCCTTTTTTTCACTGTTTTTCAAATTTTGACAAAATTTGTTTCTCTTAAAGGCACAGTAACGTTTTATATATTTGCTTGTTAACTTGATTTAAAGTGTTTTCCAAGCTTACTAGTCTCATTATTAGTCTGTTCTAACATGTCTGACATAGAGGAAGCTCTGTGTTCATTATGTTTTAAAGCCATGGTGGAACCCCATCTTAGAATGTGTACCAGATGTACTGATTTCATGTTAAACAATAAAGATCATTTTTTGTCTTTAAAAACATTATCACCAGAGGATTCTGTCGTGGGGGTAGTTATGCCGACTAACTCTCCCCACGTGTCAGACCTTTTGACTTCCGCTTTAGGGACTCACGCTCAAATGGCGCCAAGTACATCAAGGGCACCCATAGCGTTTCTTTTACCAGGGGATTCTGTCGAGGGGAAAGTTATGCCGACTAACTCTCCCCACGTGTCAGACCCTTCGACTCCCGCTTCAGGGACTCACGCTCAAATGGCGCCAAGTACATCAAGGGCGCCCATAGCGTTTATTTTACAAGACATGGCAAAGGTGGTGAATAATATTCTGGCAGCAGTATTAGTCAGACTACCTGAAATTAAAGGAAAGCAGTTAGCTCTGGGGGTAGATACAGAGCATACAGACGCTTTAAGAACCATGTATGATACTACCTCACAATATGCTTAGTCTGTGGGTGATTTTTTTTTTTTTGACTCAGGGAAGATGATTTAACCTGATTCTGATATTTCTACATTTAAAATTTATGCTTGAGAACCTCCACTTGTTGCTCAGGGAGGCTTTGGCTGCTCTGAATGAATGTGTACAATCGCAGGGCCAGAGAAATTGTGTAGACTGGATAAATAATATGCAGTGCCGGTGTGTACTGATGTTTTTCCAATACCTAAAGAGGTTTACTAAAAATTTTTTAATAAGGAATGGGATAGACCAGGTGTGCCGTTCTCTTCCCCTCCTATTTTTTTAGAAGAATGTTTTCTAATAGTTACCACCACACGGGACTTCTGGCAGACAGTTCCTAAGGTGGAGAGAAGAGTTTCTACTCTAGCTAAGCGTACCACTACCTCTGACGAGGACAGTTGTGCTTTTTAGATCCAATGGATAAAAAATGTTTATTCAACAGGGTTTTATCCTGCAGCCCCTTGCATACATTGCTTCTGTCACTGCTGCTGCGGCGTTCTGGGTTGAGTCTCTTGATGAGGCTTTAGAGTTAAGCGACTCCATTGGATGAATATATTTGACAAGCTTATGCTAGCCAATTCCTTTGTTTTCTGATGCCTTGTTCATTTGACTAGACTAACGGCTAAGAATTCTGTTTTTTACTATACTGGCGCGCAGAGCGCTATGGCTTATATCATGGTCAGCTGTCGTGACTTTAATAAATAAGCTACTTAACTTCCCTTCAAGGGGCAGACCCTATTCGGGCCTGGTTTGAAGGAGATTATTGCTTATATCACTGGAGGAAAAGGTCATGCCCTTCCTCAGGATAGGTCCAAATCAAGGGCCAAAAAAAAAAAAGTCTAATTTTCGTGCCTTTTAAAAACTTCAGGGCAGGTGTGGCATCCTCTTCCTCTAAGGCAAAACAAGAGGGAATTTTTGCTCAGTCCAAGGCGGTCTGGAGACAATCGGACCTGGAACAAAGATAAGCAGGCCAAGGAGCCTGCTGCTGCCTCTAAGGCAGCATGAAGGAACGGACCCCTATCCGGTAACGGATCCTATAGGGGGCAGACTTTCATTCTTCGCCCAGGCGTGGGCAAGAGATGCCCAGGATCCCTAGGCATTGGAATTTATATCCCAGAGATATCTTCTGGATTTCAAAGATTCCCCCCCCAAAAAAGGGGAGATTTCGCCTTTCACAATTATCTGCAAACCAGAGGCATTCTTACATTGTGTACGAGATCCATCCAGTTCCAAGAGAGGAACAGGGACAGAGTTTTTACTCAAATCTGTTTGTGGTTCCCAAGCAGAGGGAACCTTCAGACCTATTTTGGATCTAAAGATCTTAAACAAATTCCTCAGAATTCCGTCATTTAAGATGGAAACTATTCATATCATCTTAACTATGATCCAGGAGAGTCAATAGAGGACTACAATGGATTTGAAGGATGCTTATCCTCACATTGTGATGCATAAAGATCACCATCGTTTTTCAGGTTTGCCTTTCTAGACAGGCATTACCAGTTTGTAGCTCTTTCCTTTGGGATATCTACAGCCCCAAGAATCTTTATGGAGGTTCTGGGGTCGCTTTGGCGGTCGGGGCATAGAAGTGGCCCCTTATTTAGATGACATCCTGATACAGGCGTCAAACATCCAAATTGCCCAGTCTCATACGGACGTAGTACTGGCATTTCTGAGATCACATGGGTGGAAAGTGAACAAGGAAAGAGTTCTCTATCCCCAATCTCAAGGGTTTCCCTCCTAGGGACTCTGATAGATTCTGTAGAAATGAAAATTTACCTGACGGAGTCCAGGTTGTCAAAGTTTCTAAATTTCTGCCGTGTTTTTTTCATCCCATCCGCGCCCTTCGGTGGCTCAGTACATGAATGAAATCGGCTTAATGGTAGCGGCAAGGGACATAGTACCGTTTGCACGTCTACATTTCAGACCGCTGCAACTATGCATGCTCAGTCAGAGGAACGGGGATTACACAGATTTGTCCCCCTGTTAAACCTGGACCAAGAGACCAGAGATTCTCTTCTCTGGTGACTATGTCGGGTCCATCTGTCCAAGGGTATGACCTTCCGCAGGTCAGATGGGACAATTGTTACAATAGATGCCAGCCTTTTAGGTTGGGATGCAGTCTGGAACTCCCTGAAGGCTCAGGGATAGTGGACTTAGGAGGAGACCCTCCTTCTAATAAATATTTTGGAACTGGGAGTGATATTCCATGCTCTTCAGACTTGGCCTCAGTTAGCAACTCTGAGGTACATCATACTCAGTCGGACAATATACACGACTGTGGCTTACATCAGCCATCAAGGGGGAACAGAAGTTCCCTAGCGATGTTAGAAGTCTTACAATAATTCACTGGACAGAGACTCACTCTTGTCTATCAGCTATCCATATCCCAGGTGTTGAGAACTGGGAGGTGGATTTTCTAAGTCGTCAGACTTTTCTTCCGGGGGAGTGGGATTTCCTCCGGAGGTCAAGACCAAGCAGGAGAGGGCTTTGGTGTTTTTGACAGCGCCTGCGTAGCCACGCAGGACCTGGTATGCAGATCTGGTGGACATGTCATCCTTTCCATCACAGTCTCTGCTTCTGAGACAGGTCCCTCTACCTCAGGGTCTTTTCAACCATCTAAATAGAATCAATCTGAGATGGACTGCCTGGAGACTGAACGCTTGATGTTATCAAAGCATGGCTTCTCCGAGTCAGTCATTTATACCTTAATACAGACATGAAAGCCTGTCTCTAGGAAAATTGAACATAGATATGGTGTAAATATCTGATTGTTATGAATCCAAGGGTTACTCATGGAGTAAAGTCTGGATTCCCAGGATATTATCTTTTCTTCAAGATGTTTTTGAGAAAAGGGTTGTCAGCTAATTCCTTAAAAGGGGACAGATTTTTACTCTGTCTATTTTTTTGCACAAGCGTCTGGCAGATATTCTAGACGTTCAGGCATTTGGTCAGGCTTTGGTTAGATCCAAGCCTGTGTTTAAAACTGTTGCTCCGCCATGGAGCTTAAACCTGATTCTTAAGGTTCTTCAAGAAGTTCCGTTTGAACCTTTTTTGTTACATAGATATCAATCTTTATCTTGGAAAGTTCCTTTTGGGTAGCTAATTCCTCGACTCGTAGAGTCTCCAAGTTATCTGTGTTACAATGTGATTCTCCTTATCTGGTCCTTCGTACGGATAAGGTAGTCCTGCGTACCAACCTGGGTTTTTTCCTAAGGTGGTATCTAACAAGTACATCACTCAAGAGATAGTTGTTCCATGCTTGTATCCTAATCCTTCCTCAAAGAAGGAACGTCTATTACACAATATTGGACGTGGTTTGTGCTTTAAAGTTTTACTTACAAGCTACTACAGTTTTCATCAAACGTTCACCTTGTTTGTTGTCTATTCTGGACAGAGGAGAGGTCAAAAGACTTCAGCAGCCTCTCTGTCTTTTTGGTTAAAAAGCATAATTCATTTAGCTTATGAGACTGCTGGACAGCAGCCTCCTGAAGGGATTACAGCTCATTCTACTAGAGCTGTGGTTTTCACTTGGGCCTTTTTTAAATGTGGCTTCTGTTGAACAGATTTACAAGACGGAGTCTTGGTCTGCGCTTCATACTTTTCAAATTTAACAAATTTGATACCTTGCTTCTTCGGAGGCTATTTTTGGGAGAAAGGGTTTTTTACAGGCAGTGGTAACTTCCGTTTAAGTACCTGCCTTGTCCCTCCCATCATCCGTGTACTTTAGCTTTGGTATTGGTATTCCATAAGTAATGGATGATCCGTGGACTGGATACACTTAACAAGAGAAAACATAATTTATGCTTACCTGATAAATTTATTTCTCTTGTAGTGTATCCAGTCCACGGCCCGCCCTGTCACTTTAAGGCAGGTAATTTTTTCATTTGAACTACAGCCACCACTGCACCCTATGGTTTTTCCTTTCTCTGCATGTTTTCGGTCGAATGACTGAATATGGCAGTTAGGGGAGGAGCTATATAGCAGCTTTGCTGTGGGTGGACTCTTGCAGCTTCCTGTTGGGAAGGAGAATATATTCCATAAGTAATGGATGATCCGTGGACTGGATACACTACAAGAGAAATAAATTTATCAGGTAAGCATAAATTATGTTATTCATCACTAGGGGTAGAACAAATTGGTAGATATATATATATATATATATATATATATATATATATATATATGTATATATGTGTAGAACATATATACATTAAAAATGCATTTATATAGATATACAGGAAACACATGTATATAAACAAAAGTACAGGGATATAAAAATAGGGGGTATGAAATTTCAAAAATATAATTAAAAATATATATCTATACTATAATTGCTTTTTTAATGTCCGTCGCCGTCAGCAGTTGCGCACCTATCCTCAAAGGAATGTTGGCAGCGTGCGCAGCCAAAAGAATTCACCTGGATGCAGTGAAGCTACATCCATGTGGATTCTGAAAATGGCAGGGTGGTGAAAGAATCCACCGCAGCGAAGGCAAACGGAGCATTACAAAAAAAAAAATGCCCACAATAAGTATGAAAAAAAGCACCTAACTGCCCGCAATAAATCTAAAAAAAAAAACCTAAGCGCCCGCAATAAGTATTTAAAAAAATAAATAATTACCGCCCGTACGAAGTATTAAGAAAAAAATAAACTAACCGCCCGCACTAAGTATTAAGAAAAACAAACAAACCCCAACATCGCAACCTACCTAATACATCTATTAACCCCTAAACCACCAACTCCCTACAACGCATTAAACCTAATTTATCCTTAAAACTCATACACCTCCAACCCCCACAATGCAAAAAACTAATTTAAACCCCCTAACCTAAACTTACACCCCGTAAATTAACCCCTTAATTACAATAAAAGTAAACAACATTACTATAAAAAATACAAACAAAATTACATTATCTTAATCTAACATTAAAAAAAAATAAAAAAAGGATAACATTACAAAAAATAATAAACACATTATCCAAAATAAAAAATTAAACCTAATCCATATGAAAATAAAAAAGCCCCCCCCCAAATAAAAACACCCCCTAAGCTAAACTACCAATAGCCCTTAAAAAGGCTTTTTGTAGGGCATTGCCCTAATTTAAACAGCTCTTTTAAAAATAAACAAAGTCCACCCTAACAGGAAAACCCCCCACCCACCAAACCCCCCAAAATAAAAAAAAATAACACTAAAAAAACCTAAACTACCCATTGCCCTGAAAAGGGCATTTGTATGGGCATTGCCGTTAAAAGGGCATTTAGCTCTTTTTCACTGCCCTTAAAAGGGCATTTAGCTCTTCTTCAGTGTGCGGCGGATGATTGCATGAAGAGAACCTCCACGCCTTCGCCGAGAACCACCACAGCCGAGGAGTGCCACCGCAACCGCCGAGGATCGCCACCGCTGCCGAGGATCGCCACATCTGGGAAGACCGCTCTGGACCTCCGCTTCGCTGTGGATGAAGATGATGGATCCATCTGGAAGAAGACCTCCGCCGGACTTCTGAAACCGTGAGTAAATATTTGGGGTTTTAGTGTTAGTTAGTTTTTTTTTTAGTTTTTTTTTTAGTTTTTATTTTTTAACTTAGGGTTTTTTGGGAGCTAAATGCCCTTTTAAGGGGAGTGAAAAAATAGTTAAATGCCCTTTTAAGGGCAATGCCCATACAAATGCCCTTTTCAGGGCAATGGGTAGTTTAGGTTTTTTTAGCATTAGTTTTTTTTTTTATTTTGGGGGGTTTGGTGGATGGGGCATTTTACTGTTAGGGGGGATTTTGTTTATGTTTAATGTAAAAAAGCTGTTTAATTTAGGGCAATGCCCTACAAAAAACCCTTTTAAGGGCTATTGGTAGTTTAGCATTAGATTAGGGGGTGTTTTTATTTTGGGGGGCTTTTTTATTTTCATAGGGATTAGGTTTAATTTTTTTTATTTTGGATAATGTGTTTATTTTTTTCTGTAGTTCTATTTTTTATTTTTTATATTTATAACATATAGACTGCCCTCTGGGCAGGCTTACCAACTAGTTTAAAAATATAACAATAATATGTAATTGTTCCAAAAGATAATAACTGTGAAAGATTCAAACTTAAAATTAAAAATTCAGATCGAATTCCATATTAAAGTAAATGTAAAGTTAACACGCCATTTTAACAGCATTCTATAGACTTTTGAAAATTAGCATAAATTTAATCCATGAAATTGTTTAAATTGATTTATTTTCTTACATTTTTATCTTTTAACTGCATCGCCGATAAGCGCAACTCTCCCATCCACCATGCTGTCTAATTAATTGACAGATGATGATTCTTCAAAGAACAAATCAAGGTTTCCCGTGACATTTATGCAAAGGGACTGAACGCCATGGGGGGAAAACATGATTAGTTGTTTAAAGAATTGTCATCTGTCAATCAATTAGACAGTATGGTGGGAGAGTTGCGCTTATCGGCTGTTAATCTTATGACCAACAACTAATAGAGGCTATTTAAAACTATCCTTAACCACAGGTGAACATCTTGATAAAGGCTGGTTACACAGCCAAAACGCGTTGATATTTTCTGTATGAATCACCAGAAGGAATTATTTCACTCTAGCGATACAGTAAACTGTATGGGTGTGAACAGGTCATTTGGTGCTATCTTATACATTTGACCTGTAATATACACATTAACCGTTGTGGCGTTTACGAGGTATCTGCTCTTGAACTACTTGTATCAATTACCCCACTTGTTACCAATCATCCATCAAACTGTGTAGCTTTTATTCACACTCACTATACCAGATTTTGAGCAAAGAACCGGAAAATTAGGTCACAAGACCGCAAGATCTGTCAGTGGTTTGCTCTACATCAGGTCATGTGACCCTGGAAACAGCCGCTGACAAAACTCAGTGTGAGCCCCACAAATCTCCCTAAAGGACATCTCTCACCAGTCTTGAGAGCGGAAGACAAGCTGGCCGACAAGCTCAGTGTGAGATTGAACAATCTCATTTAAGGTACCTTCGTTCGATAGGAGTGTCCGGGACATTTATAGCCTTTCAACCTTTGAAGACTTGGGCCTCTAGTTATCAAGCCGTCAACCTCAAATACGCTGGAATTCCGCAGCGTATTTGTGGCGAGGCTGATTCGCCTAAGTTATCAAGCCCTACACACCGGCAAAAGTAGAATTTTGTGACGTAAGCTACAATTTGCCGGACTCAGTCCGACACAGATCGATTCTTACGTCACTCCAGATGTTCCAAACGCAAGTTCGGCACAATCTTACAGGCAAATTTAAATTTATTTTTAGTTAATAACTATTTAATAACTATTGTACCTAGTTAAAATAAATACAAAGTTACCTGTAAAATAAATATAAATCCTAAAATAGCTACAATGTAATTATTAATTACATTGTAGCTATCTTAGGGTTTATTTTACAGGTAAGTATTTAGTTTTAAATAGGAATAATTTATTTAATGATAGTGTAGTGTTAGGTGTAATTGTAACTTAGGTTAGTTTTTATTTTACAGGTAAATTTGTCTTTATTTTATCTAGGTAGCTATTAAATAGTTAATATCTAGTGGCGGCGAGGTCCGGTCGGAAGATTAGAGGTTAATAAGTGTAGGTAAGGTAGCACGAGCAAGTTTTTTCAGCTGGCCGCTACCTTAAGCAACGCTGGTATTTAGAGTTAAAGTGGCGGTAAATTATGCTCTACGCTCCCTTTTTGGAGCCTAACGCAGCCCTTCAGAGAACTCTAAATACCAGCGTTATTTAAAAGGTGCGAGGGGAAAAAAACACGCGTAGCTAATGCACCCCTTTGGCCTCAAAACTCTAAATCTAGCCGTTAGTGTTTATTTTATAGGTAAGTATTTAGTATTAAATAGGATTAATTTAGTTAATGAGTAATTTTTATTTAGATTTATTAAAATAATATTTAAGTTAGGGGGGTGTTAGGGTTAGTGTTAGACTTAGGTTTAGGGGTTAATTAGTTTAATACAGATGGCGGCGGTATAGAAGGCAGGATAGGGGTTAATAAATTTATTATAGGTGGCGACGGTGGAGGGGGGCAGATTAGGGGTTAATAAGTTTAATATAGGTGGCGGCGGGGTCCGGGAGCGGCGGTTTAGGGGTTAAACAATTTATTTAGTTGCGGCGGGGTACGGGATCGGCAGGATAGGGGTTAATAAATTTATTAAAGGTGGCGGCGGTATAGGGGGGCAGGATAGGGGTTAATAGGTATTATGTAGGTGGCGGAGGGGTCCGGGAGCGGCGGTTTAGGGGTTAATACATTTATTATAGTTGTGGCGGGGTCCGGGAGCGGCGGTTTAGGGGTTAATAAATTTTTTATAGTTACGGCGGGGTCTAGGAGCGGCGGTTTAGGGGTTAATAACTTTATTTAGTTGCGGGGGGCTCCGGGGGCGGCGGTATAGGGGGTAGAACAGTATAGTATAGTGTGGGTGCTTAGTGACAGCTTATCAATAAAGCTGTAGAAAAGCCGAAGAGCAGCGAGATCGGATGAGTGATAACTATCACAGTCCGCTGCTCATCGCCCCGTACTTGGTGCGCGGCTTTTAGACAGCTTTTTTGATAACTTTGGCGAGCGTATTCAGGTCCACTGCGGCGATGTGAGGCGAGCTTAGGCGAACGTATTGGGGCCGGCGAAAGCAGGTACGTACGGAGCTTGATAACTAGAGGCCTTGGTCTTCACTTTAGTATATCAAAGTTGTTTTTTAATGTTTGCGTACTATTTTTAATGTATATTTGCATCCTTAAGTATATATGTATGTTTTTATATTTATTTGTATGTTGACACGTATATGTTTTGATAATTTTTAGTAAATTCTGTGAGACACATACAGACAGCTCCTCTTGTTAGAATGCTTTCCCACTTTTTTCGTTTTTCAGTTGCATTATTTTCACACACCGAGATATTTGTGTGATACATTTGGGTTTAGCTTTTGTCTGTGCCCAGTAGAGAGCTCTCACACCTTTTCCATTACTAAGGAATGCAAGATACCTGCCAAATCCATCCAATTACCCTGTTTTTTGAGTCATTTGTACTGCAAGTCTCTCTTTGGTATGTGAACTGGGTCCCTGCATTAAAATCCTGCCAATTTGCCTGTTTTTCTGTCATTTGTACTCCAAGTCTCTCTTTGGTATGTGAATTGGGTCCCTGCATTCAAATCCTGCCAATGTCCCTGTTTTTTTGTGTCACTTGTACTGCAAGTCACTCTTTTTGCATTTGTCTGTAGTCTGTGTAATAAGTTATGTATTTACTCTGCTGATATCTTGTCTTCATCTATGTGATGTTCAAATGTTGCAAATGCTTGTTATGATTCATAAATTTATAATTTCACTAATGGTATAACCCCAGCCTCCCCCAAATTCTATTGTCTGTTTTTTTTTTACTTATCTCACCCTGAATCACATTTTCCCAATTGGCCTTTGACTGTCTTTGATCTTATTGCATTCAGCTGAATGCTCTGGCCTATAAATGTAAACACTGTTATGGGGAATGCAATGCAGGGGTAGCAATACAGGCTTAGGTAGCAGTGTTGTAAGATCATCTGTTCACAACTCTTAAGTGAACATTTATAAGTGAGGCACAACGAATTATACAAGAATTCAACAAGGATTGGACAAGGGATAAGGCAAGTTCTGTTTTAATACTGGGTTTTACACACTGTCTGACTATTTTGTAAAAAATGCACAATATCTTAATATCCCTTTTTGCCACCTTTTGTCTGTTTAACAAACTACTTTACTCAATTACTCCTCACCCCTCACCACCTGCACTGCTCATTAGCCCATCTCTCCTAATCTCACCTTACTTCACACATTCCTAAAGACTCTCTCTCCCTCTTGCAACTCATTACAAAAACAGTCTCACTACTGCAAATCCGCATCTCATCTCATTTCACTCTCCCTCTTGCTCATACTAGCTGCTGGCGACATCTCCCCTAATCCTGGTCCCCCACAACTTCCTTGCCCTGCACACCCATGTGTACCCTTAAATAGACTTCAAAAACAAAACTCTGATAACCTTAATCTCATTCCGCTTGCATCTAAAGCCACCACTCCCTTCACTTGCGCACTTTGGAACTCTCGCTTTGTTTGCAACATGCTCACTTCTATCCATGACCTCTTTATCTCTCTCAATCTTCTGGCTCTCACAGAAACCTGGCTCTCTCCTTCAGACACTGCTTCCTCTGCTGCACTGTCACATTGGGGTCTTCCTTTCAGCCACACTCCTAGGTCTGACAATAGACAAGGTGGTGGTGTTGGTATTTTACTTCCCTTTCATTGCACCTTTCAACAAATACAGCCCTTCTCTTACCTCACATTTTCTTCATTACAAACACACATGATTTGCTTATTCTCTCCCCTCTCTTTACGCGTTGCAGTCATATACCACGCCCCTGGCTCCGCAATTATTTTTCTAGATCACTTTGCCGCCTGGCTACCTTACTTCCTTTCCTCCGATACCCCTGCTCTCATTCTCGGTGACTTCAACCTCCCTGTTGATAATCCCACTGCCTCCTCTGTAAAACAACTTCTGCAACTCACTTCCTCTTTCGGCCTGTCACAATGGACTGACTCTCCCACTCACAAAGATGGTCACTCTCTTGATCTGATTTTCAGCTATCGATGCACTATCTCAAACTTCACAAACTCACCTTTTCCTCTATCTGACCACCACCTCCTCACTTGTACCATCACCTCCCTCCCTTCAACTCTCCCTCCTTCTGCCCTTCAGACTAAACTTCACAGAAGTATCAAGTCATTAGATCAGCAACAGCTCGCTAGCTATCTTGATCCTCTTCTCTCTTCCATTCGCTATCTGCCACTACAACCCCACCCTTACATCGGTAATTGATAATCTGGCCCCACCTACCATAGCTCGGAAAACATACACTCATCCTCAGTCCTGGCATACTCCTCTGACAGGGTACCTACGCAGATGTCCCCGCACTGCTGAGCGACACTGCAGGAAATCTCGGAGTTCTGCTGACTTCCTTTACTATAAGTTCATCTTGAACTCTTACTATTCTGCCCTTAATCTATATAAGCAACATTACTTCTTTACTCTTATAGCTACTCTTTCTTCAAACCCAAGACGCCTGTTCTCCATATTAATACTCTTCTCCGCCAACCCCCACCTCCCACCACAATTTTTCTCTCAGCTCAAGATTTTGCCAGCTACTTAAAAAAAAAAATCGACTCTATCAGAAATTAAACCAGCTCTCAACATACTACTGGTCTCCCACCCCCTCAAAAGCTCACAATCATTCAAAACCCACATAGCCATAAATTTAGCTCTTTTGCCCCTGTTACAGAGGAAGAACTTTCTGCCCTTATACTATCCTCTCACCTCACTACCTGTCCCCTCGACCCCATCCCTTCACAACTACTCCCCTCCGTCTCTTATACCCTAACCCCTATACTCACACATATCTTCAACCTCTCCCTCAGCACTGGTATAGTTCCCACATCTCTTAAAAATGCATTAGTAACACCTATCCTCAAAAAACCTTCTCTCGATCCAACCTCCCCATCCAACTACCGCCCTACTTCCCTACTCCCTCTTGCCTCAAAGCTTCTTGAAAAGCTAGTATATGCAAATCTATCCCAATTCCTTACATTAAACTACCTCCTTGATCCACTGCAATCTGGATTTCGCCCCCTTCACTCAACAGAGAAAGCAATTGTTAAGGTTACCAATGACCTAATTACAGCAAATTCCAAAGGCCACTTCTCTCTACTTATCCTCCTTGATCTGTCTGTAGCCTTTGATACTGTCGACCCTGTCCATACCCTCCAATCCTTCTGCATCTGCAACACAGCTCTCTCTTGGTTCTCTTCCTATTTGTCAAACCGTACCTTTAGTGTAGCCTTCTCTGGGGCATCCTCTGCCCCTTTACCTCTTTCTGTTGGGGTACCGCAAGGCTCTGTCCTCGGTCCCCTTCTCTTCTCAATCTACACGTCCTCATTAGGTTCCTTAATAAAGTCCCACGGGTTTCACTATCATTTGTATGCCGATGATACCCAAATCTACCTCTCTGCACCAGAACTAACTCCTTCCTTGCTAACCCATGTCACTAACTGTCTCTCTCATATCTCATCTTGGATGTCCTCTCACTACCTCAAACTAAATCTCTCCAAAATTGAGCTCCTTATTTTCCACCCTTCTTCCAAAATCTCCACCCCCCCATGTCTCTATAACTGTTGATAACTCCATCATTACCCCAACCTCACATGCCCGATGTCTTGGGGTCACACTTGACTCTGATCTTTCTTTCACTCCTCACATTCAGTCCTTGACTAAAGCCTGCCGCTTTCACCTTAAAAACATTGCTAAAATCAGACATTTCCTTACACAAGACACAACTAAGATTTTAATCCACTCTCTCATCCTTTCCCGCCTCGACCACTGCAACTCCATCCCCTCTGGTCTCCTAGCTGCCGCATAGCTCCTTTACAATCCATAATGAATGCCTCTGCCAGGCTCATCTTCCTTATACGTCACTCTTCATCTGCCGCACCTCTCTGCCAATCCCTTCACTGGCTTCCTCTTGCCTCCAGGATTAAACACAAAATTCTCACTCTGACACACAAAGCCCTCAATTGCATTGCTCCCCCCTACATCCCAGACCTTGTCTCCAGATACTCTCCCTCCCGACCCCTTTGCTCCGCTCATGATCTTCTACTCTCCTCCTCTCTTGTTACCTCTTCAGATTCCCGTTTACAAGATTTCTCCAGACTGGCTCCCATCTTATGGAACTCTCTGCCTCGCTCCACAAGACTCTCCCCTAGTTTTAAAAGCTGCAAGTGTTCCCTGAAGACTCTACTATTCAGGGACGCATACAACCTACGCTAACCTTCCTATCTCCACTGCTATCCCCTTAAACCCCATAGCATGTAAGCCTATGAGCCCAGCTGTTTGTAGTCCACCTTCATAAGAGCCGACTACAACAGTGCAACTCTTGGCAGGATCCTCTACCCATATGATCCCTGTAATTGTTTTTTGTATATACCACCTATGTTCATAGCGCTGTGGAACCTGTTAGCGCTCTACAAATACCTGATAATAATAATAATAATACCAATGTAACCCATGGTTCCTGACACCCTTTACTAAATAGAGGCAGATAAAAATAAACGGTGCACAAGAGAAAATTATGTATAATTAATAGCAGGTTTTGAACCAGTTTGATGTAGTACTGTGCTATTCACCATAGATATTGACTTATTTGGTATTAGTGTTGCACTGCATTGATCTTCAACAGGGTGGAAAATGAGCATAAAGAAGCAAACCTGCTACCAAGTGATGATGACAAGCATACCTGTTTACTCTCTTTGGCTTTACAGTGTACTCCATTGGGTTAAACCTCTTAAGGACTGGGTAGTTCAGATAAAAACTTCCCCAAAAGACCATAGCATTTTTAGCATTTTGCCATCACTACATTTAAACAGAAATAGAGCCTTTTTTTATATTTACCTATAAAAACTATATATTTTTTTAGTAGACAACCCAAAAGTATTGATCTAGGCCCATTTTAGTATATTTCATGCTACCATCATTTTACCGCCAAATGCGATCAAATAAAAAAAATGTTAACTTTGCACAAATTTAGGATTCTCACTGAAATTATTTACAAACAGCTTGTGCAATCATGGCACAAATGGTTGTAAATGCTTTCACATTGCTTTTTGGTAATTAGAAGGCCGCTAAATGCTGCTGCACACCATAATTGTATTATGCCCAGCAGTGAAGGGGTTAATTAGGTATCTTGTAAGGTTAATTTTAGCTTTAGTGTAGAGATCAGCCTCCCACCTGACACATCCCACCCCTGACCCCTCTAAAAGGTCACCTCCATCTTAAGTACTGACAGAAAGTCTGCCAGTATAAAAATAAAAGTTTATATATATATATATATATATATATATATATATATATATATATATATATATATCTATATATATATATATATATATATATATATATATATATATATATATATATATATATATATATATATATATATATATATTTTCTACAGGGTAGTATCCCCCGTTACCTCTCAGTCTCCATGATCCCCCCAAACAGCACTCTAACCCTTCCTCCTCTACCTTTTTGCAGCCATCTTAGGTACTGGCAGCTGTCTGCCAGTACCCAGTTTGCTGCAAAATAGCCATTTTTTCTGTAGTCAATACCTTACCCCCTTCCAGATCCCTTTCACTCAACGGATCCCACATTGCCCCTTCTCCCTCCTTTCCATTTACTTTCGGCTCATTTTTTATCCCCAACGCCTGTAGAGTTTTGTAACTGTCCCACATGCTCCCGCCCTCCTTCCGCCCCCTGCAGTGATGGGCTGCCCACCCGCCTCCCTCCTTAACCTCCCACCCACCAACGATCGGCACCACCGCTGTCTGATGCAGAGAGGGTCACGGTAACTCTGCAACTCTATTTCTGCAGTGCCCCACTCGTGGAGCATGCAGAAAAAGCACAATCTCACTATTTTTAGCGAGATTGCGGCAGAGAGAAGCCCAGGAATGCAGTGACGTACAGGGTGCATCACAGGTCCTTAAAGGCATAACAACCAGCATTGTGCAGGGTACGGCGCTGGTCATTAAGGGGTTAAAAAAAGCAACAACAAAAAAGCTCCCAATTGGGGTGTGGTGTTTAATTCTTAGTAGTGATGAGGGTCACACAAAAACTCTTACAGGGCCAGATTTGAGATGTGAACTGTAATATGATCACTTCTGCATTGCTCGTGAATTTTAGAAAAATAAAATGGATTGGGCATATACACTGCTGTCTGCCTCAATTTAGACTTGCCTTATAGTCTGTTTACACCTAATAATTAGACACAATGAGGCCTACTTATCAAGCCGTCAACTCTGCTGTATTCGACGGCACCAATATGCTCGCCTGACATCGCCTAACATTGTGGACGCGGACCTGAATACGCTCTCCATACTTAACAAAAAAGCTGTCAAAAAGCCGTGCACCAAGTACGGGGCGATGAGCAGCGGACTGTTGTTAACTAACAGTCATCGATCTCGCTGCTATTCGGCTTTTTCACAGCTTTATTTGTATACTGTCACTAAGCACTGCCACTATACTAAACTGTTTAACCCCTATCCCGCTGCTCCTGGACCCCGCCGCAAGTAAATAAATGTATTAAACCCTAAACCGTCGCTCCCGGACCCCACCGCAACTCTAATAAAGTTATTAACCCCTATCCCGCCGCTCCCGGAGCCCACCGCAACTAAATAAATGTATTAACCCCTAAACCCCTGGCCTCCCACATCACTACCACTTACTAAACTTATTAACCCCTAAACTGCCAGCCCCCCACATCGCCATAAACTAAATTAAACTATTAACCCCTAAACCTAACAACCCGCTAACTTTACATTAAATATTAACTCATCCCTATCTTAAATTAAATTTAAACTTACCTTTAGATTTAAATTAAACTATATTAAACAACTAATTACCTACCCTAACTATTATACTAAAATTACATTAAACTATATTAAACTAATAATTAATCTACCCTAACTATTATACTAAATTAAATTAAACTATATTAAACTAATAATTAATCTACCCTAACTGTTATACTACAATTACATTAAACTACAAATTAAATTAACTGTATTATATATTTAAACACCTAACCCTACAAAAAAAATTATTTAAATCTACAATAAAAAATTACTAAGTTACAAAAAACTAACAACTAAGTTACAAAAAATAACAACACTAAGTTACAAACAAAAATAAACACTAAGTTACACAAAATAAAAAATAAATTATCAAAGATTTAAACTAATTACACCTAATCTAAGAGCCCTATGAAAATAAAAAGGCTCCCCCCCCCCCAAAAAAAAAAACCCTAACCTACAATAAACTACAAATAGCCCTTAAAAGGGCCTTTTGCTGGGCATTGCCCAAAGAAATCAGCTCTTTTACCTGTAAATAAAAAATACAAAAAACCCCCCAACAGTAAAAGCCACCACCCACACAGCCAACCCCCCCAAATAAAAACCTAACTAAAAAAACCTAAGCTCCCCATTGCCCTGAGAAGGGCATTTGGATGGGCATTGCGCTTAAAAGGGCATTTAGCTCTATTGCTGCCCAAACCCTAATCTAAAACTAAAACCCACCCAATAAACCCTTAAAAAAACCTAACACTAACCCCTGAAGATCCACTTACAGTTTTGAAGATCCAACATCCATCCTCAATGAAGCCAGGAGAAGTCCTCATCCAATAGGATGAAAGCTCAATCCTATTGGCTGATTGCAACAGCCAATAGGATTTTTTCAACCTTAATTCCGATTGGCTGATAGAATTCTATCAGCCAATCAGAATCTAAGGGAGGCCATCTTGGATGACGTCATTTAAAGGAACATTCATTCGGGAAGAAGACATCGAACGAAGAGGATGCACCGCGTCGGATGTCTTGAAGATGGAGCCGCTCCGCGCCGGATGGATGAAGATTGAAGATGCCGTCTGGGTGGAGACTTCTGTTGGCTTGGATGAAGACTTCGGCCGCTTGGATGAGGACTTCTCCTGGCTTCGTTGAGGATGGATGTCGGATCTTCAAAACTGTAAGTGGCTCTTCAGGGGTTAGTGTTAGGTTTTTTTAAGGGTTTATTGGGTGAGTTTTAGTTTTAGATTAGGGTTTCGGCAGTAATAGAGCTAAATGCCCTTTTAAGGGCAATGCCCATGCAAATGCCCTTTTCAGGGCAATGGGGAGCTTAGGTTTTTTTAGTCAGGTTTTTTTAGTTAGGTTTTTATTTGGGGGGTTGGTTGTGTGGGTGGTGGGTTTTACTGTTGGGGGGTTGTTTGTATTTTTTATTTACAGGTAAAAGAGATGATTTCTTGTGGCAATGCCCCACAAAAGGCCCTTTTAAGGGCTTTTTGTAGTTTATTGTAGGTTAGGGTTTTTTTTTATTTTGGGGGGGCTTTTTTATTTTCATAGGGCTCTTATATTAGGTGTAATTAGTTTAAATCTTTGATAATTTATTTTTTATTTTGTGTAACTTAGTGTTTATTTTTTTTTTGTAACTTAGTGTTTGTTATTTTTTGTAACTTAGTTGTTAGTTTTTTGTAACTTAGTAATTTTTTATTGTAGATTTAAATTATTTGAGTAGGGTTAGGTGTTTAAATATATAATATAGCTAATTTAATTTGTAGTTTAATGTAATTTTAGTATAACAGTTAGGGTAGATTAATTATTAGTTTAATATAGTTTAATTTAATTTTGTATAACAGTTAGGGTAGGTAAATTAATAGTTTAATTTAAATCTAAACTTAAGTTTAAATTTATTATACAATAGGGATGAGTTAATTATAATGTAAAGTTAGCGGGTTGTTAGGTTTAGGGGTTAATAGGTTAGTTTAGTTTATGGCGATGTGGGGGGCTGGCAGTTTAGGGGTTAATAGGTTTAGTAAGTGGTAGTGATGTGGGAGGCCAGGGGTTTAGGGGTTAATACATTTATTTAGTTGCGGTTTGCTCCAGGAGCGGCGGTATGGGGTTAATAACTTTATGTAGGTGGCGGCGGTGTCGGAAGCGGCAGATTAGGGGTTAAAAACATTTATTTAGGTGGCGGCGGTGTTGGGGCGGCAGTATAGCGGTTAATAAGTATAATGTAGGTGGTGGAGGTGTAGGGGGCAGCAGATTAGGGGTGTTTAGACTCGGGGTACATGTTAGGGTGTTAGGTGCAAACGTAACTTTTATTCTCCCATATGAATCAATGGGATATCGGGCAGCAGCGAACATAAGCTTTCGCTGCTTTCAGACTCCCATTGATTCCTATGGCATCCGCCACCTCCAGGGCGGCGGATTGAAAAGCAGGTACGCTGGGCCGGAATAGTGGCGAGCGTACCTGTTAGAAATTTGATAACTTGCAAAAGTTGTCAGATAGTGCCGAATTTGCATTCGGAACATCTGTAATGATGTAAGCATCGATCTGTGTCGGACTGAGACCGGCGGATCGTATTTTACGTCACAAATTTCAACTTTTGCCGGTCAGTAGGCTTTGATAAATAAGGAGAATCAAGCTCTCCACAATTACGCTGCGGAATTCCAGCGTATTTGCGGTTGACTGCTTGATAAGTAGGCCTCAAAGCATTACCTTGCTGATGTAGGAGTTAAAACATTAAGGGCTAGATTATGAGTAGATCGCTATTTATCGCTCCTGCTGGCACATTAACTGTGCTTGACTTTGGCTTTTAGCGTGTGTCAAGTTCCACGCATTTTACAAGTTGAAAGTAAAAAGTTTTTGCTTGTGTGCAAAAAGTCCAAGTTAGAATATCGCAACCGCATTAACATATTCTCCTATAGACTTCAATAGAGCCCGAAAAGTGGGAAAAAAACTCCCTTACTCGTGCGCGGACGCGATTGCATTTCCTTAAGTGTGCTAACCAGACATTAAATATTAATATTTCACATTCTAATGTTCTTCACAAAGCAGAATATGTTCTATTTATACATAAATACATATTTATATATATTCATATATTTTTTTTGTAAAATATATTTCTGTACCTATATATCTATACCTACATATACTGATGATTATATGTAGGTATACTGTATACATATACAGATATATATATATATATATATATATATATATATATATATATATATATATATATATATTGTGACAGGAACACTTTTAACCACGGTCTTCTAGGGCACAAATGCAGCACAGGACAATCCACTGTAGTTTAAAAGGCTTTATTTTTCACAGCAATAACAAACAGGCAGTTCATTTTCAAAAGAGGGAAATCCTTCCTCTGCAGCAAAGTTATGTACTTTTAAATGTGTCCCAGCACTTCACAGCATTCCACAAGTGCTTTGTAAAAATAATGTCCTTTTACAGTTCACAGGAACAAAAGTCTTTTACACAGTGTAACAAACACACA
The DNA here is from genome assembly GCF_027579735.1 of Bombina bombina. Taxonomy (NCBI): domain Eukaryota; kingdom Metazoa; phylum Chordata; class Amphibia; order Anura; family Bombinatoridae; genus Bombina; species Bombina bombina. The sequence goes on from NC_069501.1 coordinate 834,665,859, forward strand.
CCAGCTTCTGTAGCTGTATATCTCTCTCTTAAGGCCTAAGTGAGGCTGCTATTTAAACCCTCACAACTTCTAATTAGCCACACCTGTGATTAACTGCTGGACAGCTTCACAGCTGTCAGGGATAATCAAATACACACTCTTTCTCCCTGGGGTTTTAACTGAAAGGAGAAATAGCATGTACAATGCCTGGTCTTAAATATCTTCCATTTATAACCAGGCCTTGCTTTCTGTCACATATCCTCCCCCCCAGCTCACACCCAGTGGGTTGAGCGACCATGAACATCAATGAATGTACCCGAGACAAACCATCAGCATTGCCCTGCAAAAGACCGGCCCTGTGCTCAACAGTAAAATTGAAGGGTTGCAAGCTAAGAAACCACCTAGTAACCCTTGAATTTGTTTCCTTATTCTGACTCATCCATGTGAGAGGAGCATGATCCGTTATTAACTTAAATTTTCTTCCAAACAGATAGTACCTAAGGGTCTCTAAAGCCCACTTAATGGCAAGGCATTCTTTCTCCACTATAGAATAGTTCTTTTCCTGTGAAATAAGTTTTCTGCTCAGGAAAAGGACAGGATGCTCTTCTCCCTGACACTCCTGCGAGAGAACTGCTCCTAAACCAACATCAGAGGCATCTGTCTGTACAATAAAATCTTTAGCGAAATTGGGGGTTACCAAAACTGGATGGGCACAAAGGGCATCTTTCAAATGCTTAAAAGCTTGTTCTGCTTCTGGGGACCATTTTATCATAATGGGGGCCCTTGCTTTTGTGAGATCTGTCAAGGGTGCCGCAATTGTAGCGAAATTCGGGATAAACCTTCTATAATAACTAGTTATCCCAATAAATGCTCTTACTTGTTTTTTAGTTAGAGGCTGTGGCCAGTTCTGTATGGCCTCTACTTTTGTTGTCTGAGGTTTAACTAATCCTCTACCAATAGTATAACCCAAGTACTTAGCTTCCTGTAAACCAACAGTACATTTTGCAGGATTGGCAGTTAACCCAGCGGACCGTATTGCATCAAGTACTGCTTGAACTTTTGGAAGATGGGATTTCCAATCTGTACTATAAATTATAACATCATCCAAATATGCTGCCGCATAACGAACATGGGGTTTCAGAATTCTTTCCATCATCCTCTGGAATGTTGCCGGGGCCCCATGTAAACCAAATGGCAACACCGTATACTGAAATAAGCCCTCTGGGGTTGAAAAAGCTGTCTTTTCCTTTGCTTGACTAGTGAGAGGCACCTGCCAATACCCTTTCGTTAAATCAATTGTAGTGAGATAACGTGCTTTCCCTAGCCTTTCTATTAACTCATCTACTCTAGGCATTGGGTAGGTGTCAAATTTGGAAACACAATTAAGCTTACGAAAGTCATTACAGAACCTTAATGAACCATCCGGCTTTGGAACAAGCACGATTGGACTGTTCCACTCACTTTGTGATTCCTCAATTACCCCAAGCTTTAACATTTTTTTCTACCTCCAGTTTAATAGCCTTTCTACGAGCCTCAGGGACCCTATAGGGTTTAAGGCAGACCTTCTTCCCTGGTTCTGTTATTATGTCATGCTTAATAACATTAGTTTTTCCCAGTACCACAGAAAATACCTCTTTGTTTATTCTAATAAAATCCTTGACCTCTCGCTTCTGATGTACAGATAGGGTTTCCGATATATTTACCTCTGGTTCAGTGACAGGGAGTTCTGTAGGTTTTAAGGCAACTAAAACTTCCCTATCTTTCCAAGGTTTTAACAGATTTATATGGTATATTTGCTCAGGTTTCCTTCTCCCTGGCTGACTTACTTTGTAATTAACATCACCCACTTTCTCAATTATCTCATATGGGCCTTGCCAAGTAGCCAAGAATTTATTTTCAACTGTCGGGACCAGAACTAACACCCTATCCCTAGGTTGAAACACCCTGGCTCTAGCATTATGGTTGTAGCTGTACTTTTGTGCTTCCTGTGCTTTTCCCATATGTTCCCTTACAATGGGCATGACAGCTTCCATATGATCCTGCATTTGGGAAATATGTTCAATAATACTTCGATAAGGTGTTGTCTCTTGCTCCCAAGTCTCTTTAACTATATCTAGTAATCCCCTGGGATGCCGCCCATATAAAAGCTCAAATGGGGAAAAACCTGTAGAAGCCTGGGGAACCTCCCTGATAGAGAACATTAAATAGGGTAATAGAAGGTCCCAATTTCTCCCATCTGTGTCAATTACCTTTCTTAGCATACTTTTGAGAGTTTTGTTAAACCTTTCTACTAAACCATCAGTCTGAGGGTGATATACTGAGGTCCTTCTTTTGTAACCCTGGACATAAATGGAGTTCCTTGGTCTGTCAAAATTTCCTTAGGTATCCCGACCCTGCTAAACATTAGCATGAGTTCTTTTGCTATGGACTTTGCAGAGCTGTTACGAAGGGGAACTGCCTCAGGATAACGTGTAGCATAATCAAGGATTACCAGTATATACTGATGTCCTCTAGCAGATTTAACCAGCGGACCCACCAAGTCCATAGCAATTCTTTCAAAAGGCACATCAATTATAGGCAAGGGCACTAAAGGGTTACTAAAATCTTTAGCAGGAGCTGTAAGTTGACACTTAGGGCATGAAGCACAATAATCCTTGATGGCTACAAATATCCCTGGCCAATAAAACCTTCTAAGAACTCTCTCTTTGGTTTTCTCAACTCCCAAATGCCCCCCTAGAATGTGGTTATGTGCAATATTTAATACAGTGTTTCTAAAAGTCTGGGGCACCAAAAGTTGTTTAACAATGTCTGTTCCTTTCTTCTCTACACAATATACCAAATCATTAACTTCTTCAAAATAAGGATAGGGTAATACATTTCCTGGCTGTGTCACAACATCATTTATAACCATGATATTATTTCTTACCTCTACCAATGTTGGATCCTCCCATTGGGCTTTTTTAAAATTACCAGGGCCACCAACCAGATCTATCAAATCATCAATATTTTCTGAGCTAGTACTTGGTACTTCATTACTCTGAGAAGGTTGACCACCTACTAATACAGGCATAGGGCAATATATCTTATTTTTCTCCTTTTCAATGGAACCCCCTTCAAAATCAGTTTCAGAGAAAGGAAATACATAAATATCAGAAGTTTGACATATTTCTGGAGATTCCCATAACTCCAGAAATTTTGGAAAATCTCTCCCTATCACCACCTCATGGGCTAAATTTGGTACTACACCAACACAATATTTTAATTTACCACACTGAGTCTCAATCTCCACCTCAGCTGTAGGATATTCCCTTTTATCTCCATGAACACAGATAATTCCCATTTTTTCCCTATAATCTAATACTGCATCTGGTACTAAAGATTTAGCCACTAGTGTGACCATACTTCCTGAATCAAGCAAAGCCCTAGGCACTTTACCATTAACCGTCACAGTACACCAATGGGAATCATTATTAACAGAGCTGTTGCTATTAGACAATAGTGAATGTGCAACATTACAGTCCATAAATTCATCTTTATCACAGTCTCTAGCAATATGCCCAACCTCATTACATTTAAAACATCTTACAGGTTGGTTATATTTAAATGTTTCCTTAATTCCTGGGGAAATGTCTCTGGTGTTTTGCCTATACACCTGCTGCTCTCTTATCCCCTTTATCCCCTGAACAGTCTTACCAGTTCTTGTAGAGCTCTGGGACTTGGGATTGTGGGGCTGATCCATTGAAGATTGTTGCAAAACTTCTCCTGAAGCTATAAATCTTGATCTATACAATCAACTGATCCGCTGTTTGAGGATCACCTTGATTAACCCACCGCCGCAGGGAAGCAGGTAATCCACGCTGAAACCGGTCCATCACCAGTAGTTCCACTATTTTGGTAGCCGAATTAACCTCTGGTTGCAGCCACTTCCTGGCAAGGTGTATAAGGTCGAACATCTGGGATCTTGCAGTATTATGAGATGAAAACATCCAGGAATGGAATCTTTGTGCACGGACTGCCAAAGTCACCCCCAGGCGTGCAAGGATTTCTGCTTTCAATTTCTCATAGTCACTGGCTTGTGCTGGCTCTAAATCAAAGTAGGCCTTCTGAGGTTCACCACTAAGAAATGGCGCAAGTATACTCGCCCACTCAACTGTCGGCCATTTTTCTCTTTCTGCTGTGCGTTCAAATGCCAAAAGATATGCCTCAACATCATCAGCTGCTGTCATTTTTTGAAGATAATGACTAGCCCTTATTACTCTGGAACCTTGGCTGCCACCAACATATTCAGAGTTCAGTCTTTCTGATATGGCTTGAACCTCTCGTTGCAGAGTCTGTGTAGCACTTTGCTGCTCCTCCCGGGTCTTCCTGAATGTCTCAGCTTGCACAGCAGCCATCTGTTGTATCAACAATTCAGTGTTCTCCTTCTGTGATTTAGCCAGCAGCATAGCACTCTCTGACTGGGCCAAGACCAACTGTTGCAGTGCTGCACTATTTTCAGCAGCTTTTCTGTTAGTCTCCTGCTGTATAGCATTACAATGGATCAAAGCTTTAATGACTTCCTCCATGTTGCTTGCATATTATTATTCCCACAGACATACAACGTGGTTGCCCGGATTCTCCACCAAGTGTGACAGGAACACTTTTAACCACGGTCTTCTAGGGCACAAATGCAGCACAGGACAATCCACTGTAGTTTAAAAGGCTTTATTTTTCACAGCAATAACAAACAGGCAGTTCATTTTCAAAAGAGGGAAATCCTTCCTCTGCAGCAAAGTTAAGTACTTTTAAATGAGTCCCAGCACTTCACAGCATTCCACAAGTGCTTTGTAAAAATAATGTCCTTTTACAGTTCACAGGAACAAAAGTCTTTTACACAGTGTAACAAACACACACACCAGCTTCTGTAGCTGTATATCTCTCTCTTAAGGCCTAAGTGAGGCTGCTATTTAAACCCTCACAACTTCTAATTAGCCACACCTGTGATTAACTGCTGGACAGCTTCACAGCTGTCTGGGATAATCAAATACACACTCTTTCTCCCTGGGGTTTTAACTGAAAGGAGAAATAGCATGTACAATGCCTGGTCTTAAATATCTTCCATTTATAACCAGGCCTTGCTTTCTGTCACAATATATATAGGAATATCTATTTAAAATGACTTAGAACATATTCCCCAATGTTAATAACATTGGAATAGGAAATATATACAGTACATACACAGTTAAACACTTTAATAAATGTGATTACATAAATATGATTATTTTTATTTAAAGGGATACTGAACCTATTTTTTTTTTCTTTCATGATTCAGATAGAGCATGCAATTTTAAGCAACTTTCTAATTTACTTCTATTATCCATTTTTCTTCGTTCTCTTGCTATCTTTATTTGAAAAAGAAGGCATCTAAGCTAAGGAGCCAGCAAATGTTTGGTTCAGAACCATGGACAGCACTTGTTTATTGGTGCTGTCCAATAAGCAATGACAACACAGATTGTTCACCAAAAATGGGCCGGCATCTAAACTTACATTCTTGCTTTTCACATAAACATACCAAGAGAATTAAGACAATTTGATAATAGGAGTAAATTAGAATGTTGCTTAAAATTGCATGCTCTATCTGAATCACAAAAGAAAAATGTTGGGTTCAGTGTCCCTTTAAGTTTTCCGCTACTTGACTGCAAAGGGCTCCAATGCATACATATATACACGTACATAAGTACACACATATAAACAGTAGGTATTGAAAAGAATCACCCCCCCCTTGCAAATAATTACATTTTGTTGCTTTGCAGCCTGAAATAAAGACAGACACAGTTTTTGTTTATACAGTTGTAATAACTCAGTGCAACTTATAACATCCAAGTGAAAGATATAACACCAACATGTCAGGCAAAAATAATAAAAATTCAAAAACAGAATCACTGAGTTGCAAAAAGGATCAGCCCCTTGTGTCAGTATTTCGTTGAACACTCTTTTGCTTTAATTACAGCATTTAGTCTGTTGGGATATGTCTCTACTAACTTTGCACATCTAGACTGTGCAATATTTGCCCACTCTTCTTTGCAGAACTGCTCCAGTTCCGTTACATTTAATGGTCACCGTTTGTGGACTGCAATCTTCAAGTCATGCCACAGATATTAAATGGGGTTTAAGTCTGGGCTCTGACTAGGCCATGCAACGACATTCACATTTTTCTCCTTCAACCACCGTGTGGTCATTTTTGCTGTGTGCTTTGGGTCATTGACATGTTGGAAGGTAAACCTTCTTCCCATTGACAACTTCCTGGCAGAGGACAGCAGATTTTCCTCAAGAATTTGATAGTATTTTGTCCCATCCATTATACCTTCTATCCTGACAAGTGCTCCAGTGCCTGCTGCAGAGAAACACCCCCATAACAGGATATTACCACCTCCATGCTTTACTGTAGGTATGGTGTTCTTTGGATGGTGAGCTGTATTGGATTTCCTCCAGACATATCGTTTGGTGTTGAGACCAAATAATTCAATTTTAGTCTCACCTGACCATAACACCTTTTTTTCCATGTGGCCTCAGAATCTCTTAGGTGTGTTATGGCAATGCTCAGTCGTGACTGCGTGTGGTCTTTCTTGAGGAGTGGCTTTTTTTTTTTTAAACCCTCCCATACAAGCCACATTTGTAGAGAATTCATGATATTGTTGTCAGATGCACACAATGACCACTTTTTGTCATAAATTCTTGCAACTGCTTCAGAGTTGCTGTGGGCCTCTTAGTAGTCTATCTGACCAGTTTCCTCCAGGCTCTTTCATCCAGTTTGGAGCAACATCCTGATCCAGAGAAGGTCTGTGTTGTACCTCCACTTCTTAATAATAGACTTCACTGTGCTTCTAGGCATTGATAAAGCCTTTGATATTTCCTTGTATCCATCTCCTGACTTATACACAAAACTATTGGAACAATGTTCCACAGAAAGAAATGCTATAGTAGCACTCTATGCCCAGACTATGTTCTAGGCAGGGACTAGAAAATAAAATATAACTTTTATTGGTCCATTTAAAAGATGGGAAACAACATACAAATTAAAATCCCCATCAGAAATTCAACTGTTTTTTTAAAGTGTTTCCTGTTATCTTGGGTTACAGCCGTGTTAAATTCTGTATATGCTCTATCAGGGACACTATAATTATTACATAAAAATCGCCCCTGTATAATTACGCTGTTAAATAAATCCAGATCTATGTCTAGTTCTTGATGTGTGTCTAATTGATTTGGGGGTGACTGGTCAATAATTTAAGTTCACTAGCAATTACAAAGTGCCTATATGTATGAATCTAAATGGTAGATGGTTCGGTGAACCTATTGATTTGGATATTGATATGATCCGAGTGTAGATATGGGTCTATTTCTTATGGCAGTCAATGTGTACCTCATATATCCACCACTCTTGTATTATATCATTATGGTGGCTATTTCAATGGCTTATCTTTGGGTACCCCTTTTATTTTGGCATAGTATTGAGGTCTATTAAGATGTTGACTGGATATCAGGTATTTATTAATTATAAAAATTAGTGTCCGTTTTGAGTGTATTTCTTAGGCGTATATCGCTTTCTGAGATTGTTTCTTTTGCATATATCACCTACTGAGATTTGGCTTATATGACTAATATTGTTCCACTTATATATATATATACATAGAATTACTGTACGTTGTCAACAGCTCATATCATTGTTGCTCATAAATTGCCACTAGTTTTCTATATTAGAGCAGATCTAGATCGCCATTCTACTATTCGTCAATATAATTAGGTGTATATATAATGGAGTTTATTCTCACATGAGGACAATAATCTGATATCCTATTCTTAATGTGTCATTTGTTATCAACAAATACCCAATTTTATATATTCACTTAATTTGATAAATCCCTTAACATAGTATTCTTATTTGATGATAATTAGGTCTCACTATTTGATCGATAAGTTCATTTATTATTTGCATATACGTTTTAACTTGTAGTGCAAGTATAAATGCTGTTTTTATTTTTTGACATTGCAGTTTCTAATGCTTGTCCAAATATGAGTTTACCAAATAGGTTTGAACTTATAATATGAGTGTGAGTACTGTTTATTGTTTCTCAGTATTGCAGTTATTCCTGCTTATATTGATAGGTTGTATATATTCTGACTTTTAATGTAGCTATAGATATTGGTTTTAATTTTTCAATATTGCAGTTTTTGCTGCTTGTCAAAATGTAAGTTAACCTCAGCCTATAAAGCTTCTATTTGTACTAGGTAATTTATATTTCCAATCTTTAGATTAATGGACTCAGGATTCATTCAAATATGTAGTTAATCGGATATCTATAGTTGGATATCTGTGTCAAAAATGCTAGCTCACTGGCTGACATGTAATATATATGTTACAACTTATGAAATTTCAGTTCTAAAGTATCATTGCAACATATGTTGCTATTTGGTTACATATAAGTATTTCCCCAATGACCCCAGATATTAACTGTATAATGATGGTTTTCAGTACCTAGTTTGCTTTCTTGCTGCCTGACACTTTACGAGTGTATCACAATTACGGGTTTTAAATTGTTAAGCTATTTATGCAACTAGGGTTACTATTTCATATAGGTAGATAATTCCCCAGCTAGTACAAATATTGGCATGTATAGTGATACCTCATGTCACTGACAGCTTCTACAACTAACTATTTTTGGCTATTTTGGATTTTAACAGTTTAAATTTTTCTGATGTTTGTTTAAAATTTACAAAAATAGGAACCCCATTGTTCCACAACACCCCCTGACGCGTTTCGCCAAAAACTTGGCTTTATCAAAGGCGGTGGGCCACCGTGGTTCAGGATATTTGTATCCTTCCGTTATTGTAAGTCCCTCCTCTCTTGAGGTAATCATTGGTTATTTGTTGCTGTCCGTTATACTTAGACAGCCAATTAGGATCAATTGTCTATTTTCATTTTGGTTAAAGGTGGTATTGGTATTGTTTCTAACCACATATGCCTAGATTGATTGGTCACATTTTTCTTAAGGTGGAAATGGAGGATTGTCGTTCAATCAAATTGAGCATCATCTTATTATGTATAATATGTTTGCATTGTTCATATTGTCATTTTATCCGTTTACCTTCATTATTATTATGTACTCTTATTTTGGATATTTGGATCGTATATTATTTGCATTTGTATGATTGGCTTTTATTAATGATAAATTAAAATTGTTGGGATGTTTACCAATGTTGATAAGTGTAGTGTGAACAATGTGACTTAAAGTGTGGTGAGTAAAAAGGGGTGGTGACTTACAAACGGTTAGTATGTGCAAAATGATTTACTAAAATAAAATATTAATCGTGTTTCATGGTTCGTGATTGGTGTGATTGATGTTCATAGTTAAGATTTATAGGTGTTGTGATTGTGTGTTGCGTGAGTTGTGGACTAATAACTATTGCTGGAACTGTATGTGTTCGATTGGGATTTTAATGTGACTTGTGTTAACATAGTAATATGTAGTGAGACATGTGTCTATTAAAAATGGTGTGTGCTTGTTACTACTGGGCATTAGTTGCAGTTGAAGTGCTTGTGGTCCCATGCATGTGGAGTGAATGTTTGAATGCTATTGTGGTTATTAATATCTTATTAATTACTGTGTGCTGTGCATGTTATGTTTGTGATTATAAGTTACATGAATTAAAATTTATCTTGTTTTTTGTTTTTAACAATACTATAAATTCTCAATTTGAGGTTACTATGATTTTTGATGTCAGATTATTTACTGTGTGCAGTGCATATTGTGTTGTTGATTGTGAATTGCATTGGTTTTTTTTAAATCAGATTTTTCAATTATTTGTAAATGATGGATATGCTTGATTTTCTGTTGTATTGTATGTTTTTTAGAACTTATTTTTAAGGTACACATTTTGATCAATTTATATGTGATCATTGTTATTTGATCCTGTTCTTCTTGTATTCAACTACATTTGAGAAGTAAGATATTAGTTCCATTTTTTTAGAAAACATAATAATTGTGTTTATAAAAATACATAATAGTTGTTATTCTCATTAATTCCATTTGGATGTACAGAATTAAGTAGGTATATCCATTTACTTTCTGATTTAAGAAGGGGTTTATCTAAGTCCCCTCCTCTAATGCCCAGAGATATCTGTTCAATCCCCCAACATTGAAGATCTTTTGAATTAGAATTGTGTTTTGACTGAAAGTAAAATGCCACACTAGTTATGGTTTTACCATCCGCTGTATCTTTTCTCGCATTTCTTATGTTTCGCAAATGTTCCATCAATCTGACTCGGAGTTGGCGAGTTGTAATGCCAACATAATATTTCTAACATGAACATTGCAAGACATATATTACTCCTTTTGTGTTATATCTTATATATTTATTAATTAAATGATTATGTCCAAATCTGTCTGTTATTGTATTTGTTTTCTTAATGTAGTGGCAGGTGGAACAGGTTCCACATTTGAACTATCCTGGTGAAAAGGATGTACTAGTTTTCTTTCCACAATAGTGGCTTCTTGTTATCATGTCCTTGATGTTTTTAGAATGTCTATAGCTGATTTCTGTTTTTTCTCCCAGTTGATTTTTCAAAATCGGGTCTGATACTAGAACATGCCAGTACTTATTTATTATCTCTCTGATTTGAGGAGTTTGTGAGTTGAATGTAAGAATCAATCTAGTTCTGTTGTCATTGATTTTAGATTTTTTTGTTAGTAATTCTCTTCTGTTCGTTTTGAGTGCTCTTGATTTAGCTTTTTTTGAAATCAGGGGGGTGTTGTGGAATGATGGGGTTCCTATTTTTGTAAATTTTAAACAAACATCAGAAAAATTTAAACTGTTAAAAATGTAAACTGTTAAAATCCAAAATCACCAAAAATAGTTAGTTGTAGATGCTGTCAGTGACATGAGGTATCACTATACATGCCAATATTTGTACTAGCTGGGGAATTATCTACCTATATGAAATAGTAACCCTAGTTGCATAAATAGCTTAACAATATAAAACCCGTAATTGTGATACACTCGTAAAGTGTCAGTGCAAACCAGGTACTGAAAACCATCATTATACAGTTAATATCTGGGGTCATTGGGGAATTACTTACGTGTAACCAAATAGCAACATATGTTGCAATGATACTTTAGAACTGAAATTCCGTAGCTGTCAGCCAGTGAGCTAGCATTTTTGACACAGATATCCAACTATAGATATCCGATTAACTACATATTTGAATGAATCCTGAGTCCATTAATCTAAAGATTGGAAATATAAATTACCTAGTAGAAATAGAAGCTTTATAGGCTGAGGTTAACTAACATTTTGACAAGCAGCAAAAACTGCAATATTGAAAAATTAAAACCAATATCTACAGCTACATTAAAAGTCAGAATATATACAACCTATCAATATAAGCAGGAATAACTGCAATACTGAGAAACAATAAACAGTACTCACACTCATATTATAAGTTCAAACCTATTTGGTAAACTTATATTTTGACAAGCAGTAGAAACTGCAATGTCAAAAAATAAAAACAGCATTTATACTTGCACTACAAGTTAAAACGTATATGCAAATAATAAATGAACTTATCGATCAAATAGTGAGACCTAATTATCATCAAATAAGAATACTATGTTAAGGGATTTATAAAATTAAGTGAATATATAAAATTGGGTATTTGTTGATAACAAATGACACATTAAGAATAGGATATCAGATTATTGTCCTCATGTGAGAATAAACTCCATTATATATACACCTAATTATATTGACGAATAGTAGAATGGCGATCTAGATCTGCTCTAATATAGAAAACTAGTGGCAATTTATGAGCAACAATGATATGAGCTGTTGACAAACGTAATTGTATGTATATATATATAAGTGGAACAATATTAGTCATATAAGCCAAATCTCAGTAGGTGATATATGCAAAAGAAACAATCTCAGAAAGCGATAAGAAATACCCTCAAAACGGACACTAATTTTTATAATTAATAAATACCTGATATCCAGTCAACATCTTAATAGACCTCAATACTATGGCAACATAAAGGGGGTACCCAAAGATAAGCCATTGACATAGCCACCATAATTATATAATACAAGAGTGGTGGATATATGAGGTACACATTGACTGCCATAAGAAATAGACCCATATCTACACTCGGATCATATCAATATCCAAATCAATAGGTTCACCGAACCATCTACCATTTAGATTCATATATATAAGCACTTTGTAAATGCTAGTGAACTCATATTATTGACCAGTCACCCCCAAATCAATTAGACACACATCAAGAACTAGACAGAGACCTGCATTTATTTATTAATTAATTATACAAGGGAAATTTTTATGTAATAATTATAGTGTCCCTGATATAGCATATACAGAATTTAAAAAGGCTGTAACCCAAGATAACAGGAAACACTTTCAAATAACAATTAATTTCTGATGGGGATTTTAATTTGTATGCTGTTTCCCATCTTTTAAATGGACCAATAAAAGTTATATTTTATTTTCTAGTCCCTGCCTAGAACATAGTCTGGGCATAGAGTGCTACTATAGCATTTCTTTCTGTGGAACATTGTTCCAATAGTTTTGTGTATGTTGAACCAATGCTAGCACCACTGCTCTCAAAATAAAGATATAAAAAGTAGAGTAATAATTAAGACGCATAGTTATCTAAAAGATAAGAGGAGTATACCTTTATAGTGCCTTGACAAATTTGTGTACAGATATCTCCTGACTTATGCCTGTCCACAACATTATGCCGGAGATCTTTTAACAGTGCCTTGCCACCCATAGTTGATTGTTGCTTCATTTGCACTACCAGTGACTGAGATGCTCCAGGAAAGCTCTTTTCATGCTGAGTTAATCAATATGCCCACATCTGATCACAGTTGAAGGTCATATGGCTTTGTGTGTGCCGTTGAGAAGGTGATTAGCTACACCTGATTGAGTTTACAAGTAATTTTAGAAGGGGTGATCCTTTTTCCAACTCAGTGATTCTGTTTTTGAATTGTCTTTATTTTTTCCTGACATGTTGGTGTTATATCTTTCACTTGGATGTTATAAGTTGCACTGAGTAATTACAACTGGATAACAAAAACTGCGTCTTTATTTCAGGCTGCAAAGCAACAAAAATTTGATTATTTTCAAGATTGTGATTATTTTCAATACCCACTGTATATACACGCATATATATATATATATATATATATATATATATATATATAAACACTCCAATCTACAGAAATACCCTCCAACAAGTCATCCGCCTGGGTGCATAAATGTAATCAATAGTCCTCCAAACAAATGCACTCACATGTCTTTTTAAGTGAAAAAAATAACAATTTTATTGTAACGTTTTCGAGGAAAAACTCCCCTTCATCAGCATGACAAACTTGTGAAGGATACACACATATATAGTGATAATACAGTAAACAAATTATTGCAAACCTGTGTAACACTCATTAGCCCCAAAATATTGCGGTGAACCTCAAACCATGCGTTCCAGTCTTACAAACCGGATGTAGACTAACCTATTCACACTTCCGGTATATACAAAATTAACCTCTATTACTATTAATATATTCCATTTATCCTAGGATCTATACCAATCCCTGTTTAGGATATATAAATATATACATATAAAAAAAACATACATATATCCTAAACAGGGATTGGTATAGATCCTAGAATAAATAGAATATATTAATAGTAATAGAGGTTGGATTTTGTATATAACGGAAGTGTGAATAGGTTAGTCTACAACTGGTTTGTAAGACAATGGAACGCATGGTTTGCGCTTCACCACAAAATTTTGGCGCTAATGAGTGTTACACAGGTTTGCAATCATTTGTTCAATGTATTATCACTATATATGTGTGTATCCTTCACAAGTTTCCAAAAAGAGAGAAAAAATTTGCCAGGCACCTCAAAATTTAAAAATTAAACCTTTATTGAACCAAAGTTAAAACATGGAGAGAGAGGGGATAAAACACCCCTAAAGTTGTACAGACTGACATGTTTCGGCACAAAACGCCGTAATCATAGTCAGTCTGTACAACTTTAGGGGTGTTTTATCCCCTCTCTCTCCATGTTTTAACTTTGGTTCAATAAAGGTTTAATTTTTAAATTTTGAGGTGCCTGGCGAATTTTTTCTCTCTTTTTGGACTCTCTTTTGCCACTGCTAGGCACCTATGCTGCATTGCTTGTGGGAATAGCAGACCAGGGGCATAGCCGATTCAAAGACTTAGTGTTTTTTTGCCCAAAGGTGGAGGATCCCTTATACCCGGTGCAGTTCACGATCACGTTTTTGCATACAACAGCGGAGATAGACAGCCGCACTGGGTTGCGGTATCTGCTGTGCAAACTTTCTCCAGATCAGAGGAATCGCATCAGAGGCTCGGCTTCCTACAAGGACCAATCCGTGAGAAGGATTGAGACACACCCAAGATCCAGGCACGGTCAGGTGGTTAGAGACTGCGTTTGTTCCGCAAATGGTGGACGGGCTGGTGCCCGGTGAAACGCGCTCAAGATTTGGAAACACCCAGGCTGCCGGGGAAGAAGCTTATTCCGCGGATGGTGGACGGGTCGGTACCCGGTAAAGCACGGCAGCTGGTGAGTGATACGTGCCTTTGTGGGGACTGTTTAGTTTGTGTACCTTGCCTCTGTTTGTTATACATTGACGTCTGCAATAGGAGCACCGGGGAACAGGAACATTTGCACATGATTATATGAGTACCACTTTTTGGGTCACATTTACTCAGGACTTTCTTATCCTTATAATCTGGGACTCTATAGGACACTATATATATTGGTCTGCTTTCTGGACTGCGAGGAGTTGCAAAGCTACTATAAGTATTAACCAAAGCACACAATTTTTAGATGTGAAAAGCATTTGCCCTTGCAGGATACAAAGTGTTATTACTGGCTATTATGAATGTTTTATAAGTGACAATTTAGACTTATCCATAGTTTATTATACAGATTACAGCACCAAGCTATTACACCTACCCAGTCTCTGGAACACATTCTGGGCATATGGTTATTTTTACAACACAGCATCAAAATTAAAAAGACAAATAATATGTGAACCCATTCAATAATAATAACAATATTTCATTAGGAATGAATAATATTTAAATAATACACTATATCTATTTATCATCTTTCTATCTGTATATGTGTATGTGTATATATATATATATATATATCATAGTTGCCAACAGTCCCTAATTTCCAGGGACAGTCCCTGGATTTTGTTGTATGTCCCTGGATTTTTTTTGTCCCTGAAAATGTCCCTGAAAATCTCTTTTACACAACATTTGTTGCTTCTATATATATATATACACACACATACATATATACAGATAGATAGATGATAAATAGATATAGTGTATTATTTAAATATTATTCATTCCTAATGGAATATTGTTATTATTATTGATTCTTTCTAATTTTGATGCTGTGTTGTATATATAACCATATGCCCAGAATGTGTTCCAGAGACTGGGTAGGTGTAAGAACTTGGTGCTGTAATCTGTATAATAAACTATGTATAAGTCTCTATTATACTATTACTTTCAAATGGGTGTGTTTTGAGTGCAGAAATAAGTGGGCGGAGCAGTTGAACAGTAGGTCGTCAATACTCCAGTAACCCGCTTGCTTGCTCTGCTGCAAAGTGTCCCTGGAATTTATTTTGAAATGTTGGCAACTATGATATATATATATACAAACAAAAAAAAGTGTGAAAAGGAGATTTTCAGGGACATTTCCAGGGACAAAAGAAATCCAGGGTTAAATTCAATTGTGCTCCAACGCGTTTACTTTCAACTTGTAATATGAGCAATACTTCCAAAACATGTAAACAACCACAATAAAACCCTATATTGCTTGGGCACACCATTCATAATCTAGCCCTATATATGAGCTATATGTATACAATATGCGTTTGTTCATGTCCACCAAGCAATCTGTTCCCATGGAAACATTTATTTTTACACTTATGTATACGCAAGAGCACATAAATGATGGGTATTTATTATACTGCAGTAGCTAAGTACGTACTAGATTCCGTAATATCAATAACGTGACATTTAAATGTATTTTTGTAAATACAACACAACTTTAACAAACACAAGTTTATTAGGCAGTTAGACAGACACCACTTGGTACCAGTCACATAATTGGTCTTCTGAAAAAAAATCATCTTCGGAAAGGCGCGTGGCATTGTGGGAATTGGGAAATACTCTACAGCGCAGTTTTGAGTGATCGCGAGATCTTTGTTACTCTACGACGCATGCGTACCCGCTGCCGCACGGCATTGTGGATCTACAGCTTTCTGTGTCGCAGGGTTGCATTTACCGCCATCTTGTCCATATCCTATGCTTTTGCTGTATATTCTTTTTTTGTGGTTATTTTAAAGACAGTGCATAGTTATCACAAAGATTCAGAAGGGAGAGAAAAAGTAGTATCGTAGCCAATAGCTGTTTAGCTTAAGTATTAAAATTAAAAAAAACATTAAATCTATGGGTCGGTCACGAAGTCGCAGTTCATCCCGCTCGAAACACGTAAAGAGTGGCAAACACAACAAAAAGAGGAGCCGCTCTCGGGAAAAGGAACGCGTGAGGAAACGCTCTAAATCCAGAGAGAGCAAGAGAAATCGGCGCCGGGAGTCCCGGTCCAGATCCCGCTCAAACACCACGTCCCGCAGGGAAAGAGAGAGGCCAATAACCCCTCCAGAGCGTATAGACATTTTTGGAAGGACGGTGAGCAAGAGAAGCAGCTTGGATGAAAAGCAAAAGCGGGAGGAAGAGGAGAAAAAAGCGGAGTATGAGAGGCAGCGGCGGATGTGAGTGGCTTGGGCCTGCTGCACTATGGATCGGGTGGGGGCTTCTGTGAGGCCTAGTATCAGAGGCATAGTGTGTGTTAAGGGTGGGACAAAGAGTGATAGCAAGATTAGTCTAAACGTACATGTTAGTATGTGTGCGTGTATATATCTAATTGGATTTTAATCTATAGAAGAAAAGGGAAATATGTTTGCCAAATATAAAGTATTAGCATCCAAGAGAGTCATCTAATAGGTTTATACCTGCTATAATCCAGTGCATTCGATTGACATTTTTACATATGTATATTGATATCAAGCCTTGCCAAGCAGTAGGAACACTGTCTGCTAAAAGTTTAACCCCAACTTGTTCTGCATGTATTGTATCTATTTCTCTATGTTCTAAATCTGTTAACACGTTTGCTTTGCAGATAGGAAAAAAGTACTAAAAAGATAGGTAAACCTTTTATTATTACTCCTTCCCCAGTTTTGCATAACCAAGACTGTTCTATTTATACACGTTTTTACCTTGTATTTAACCCTCTGCAGACTCTTGCCCACTTATCGCAGTTGTTTTGACTCATAAATAACTCCACGTGAGTGAGCACAATGCTATCCAAATGGTACATAATTAGCACTGTCAAAATGCACTGATATAAGAGGCTGGTTCAAGGGCTTAGAAATTTGCATATGATCCTACCTAGGTTTATCTTTTAACAAATACAAAGAGAACAAAAATTTGATGATAAAAGTAAATTGGAAAGATTTTTAAAATTCCATGCCCTATTTAAATCATGGTTTTTAATTTTGACTAGACTACCTTTTTTAAAGGAGCATAAGAATAAAAAAAAAATTGCTCTTGCATATCTTAATTTTGAATAGTAATTTACCAATACACTTGTATTTGCAAAGTTTGCTTCTGTTAGATATTTTACAGTGGAAGGAGCAAATGCATATATGCCCTTATGTTCAAATGCTTTGCTGACTGTGGGGTGTGTGTGTATATATCAGTAATCATGCAAATTGAGTTATTACTGACACACCTGTAGTTTGAGCAGGCAGATATATCAGGGATGTGTACATGAGCAACTTACACAGCAAAAGCATTCACAGAAACGGTCATATCTTTTACTAGGTGCAAGCTTTGCTAATACACTATTTTAATTGCTCTCTTCAAAATTAAAATACGGTAGTTTCAATGTGTCTAACCAAAACTGAAATGCATTTGTGGATAACTCTGCAAATCTCTTTCTGCAGTGCCCCACTCGTGGGGCATGCAGAAGTAGCATGATCTCGCTAGTTTTAGTGAGATTGCGGCAGAGAAGCCCAGGACTGCAGCGACGTACAGGGTACGGCGCTGGCCCTTAAGGAGTTAAGAACTACTAAGAACCAGATGATTGTCCTGATGCATAAAACCATAGAAATCAAAGATGGTGTACTTTTTTCACATGACTCTGTGTGTATGTATGTATATATATGTGTGTATATATATATATATATATATATATATATATATATATATATATATATATTCTCGCACACCTTTAATAACTTTAGTCTACCCTAAAGTTGTTATTGTTGTTTAAAAAGATAGATAACGCCTTTACTAACCATTCCCCAGCTTTGCACAACCAACATTGTTATATTAATATACTTTATAATATCTCTAAATTTCTGCCTGTTTCCAAGCCACTACAGACAGCCTTGTATCACATGCTTTTTTTATTAGCTTTTCACAAGACTGCTAATTTACGAAAGCCATATAGATAACATTGTGCTCTCTCCTGTGGAGTTGTGGCTGACACTGCACTAATTGGCTAAAATGCAAGTCAATAGATAAGTCATCTGATAAGGGGGCTGTCCAAAGAAGCTTATATATAATGTAGTCAGGGGTAAAAAGTATATTAATATAACCATGTTGGCTGGACATAACTGGGGAATAGGTAATAAAGGGATTATCTGTCTTTTTAAACAATAAAAATTCTAGAGTAGACCGTAACTTTAAACTCTAAGCACATTTAATTTTTCAATTCTATCCTACTGAGACAAGTGGATAGTTATACCCAATGTGGTCAGGGCCACTGCTTTTTAGCAAGTGTGGTTAAAGGGATAGCTAGTCAAAATTTGTTTGTTTTTTATGATTGTTAGGGCATATCATTTTAAACCACTTTCCAATTTGCTTTTTTTCTATTGGTACTTTGTTGAAAGCTAAACCTAAGTAGACTCATATGCTAATTTCGAAGCCCTTGGAGGCCGCCTCTTATCTCATTGCATTTTGACAGGGTTTTTTTGTTTGTTTTTTTTGGCAGCTAGATTGCACTAGTTCATGTGTTCCATAAATATACCATTGTGCTTACTCCCATGGAGTTACCTAGGAGTCAGCCCTGATTGGCTAAAATGCATGTTTGTCAAAAGAACTGAAATAAGGGGGCAGTCTTTGTTAATCATAAGTTTATTTTGACTTGAGTGTCCCTTTAAAGTGCTTAAAAAAGTCCCCTTGTGCAGCTAAGGGGTTAAATGCTTGTAAATTCAAATAAGGTGTTTTAAATATTAAAAAAATAGGCTGGTTCTTTTCATCTGCTTTACAACTGAGATCACAGGGAAAAAAGCAGTAGCAGAGAGAACTGAACTTAAAGGGACAGTCAACCCAAAAATTACTTTAACTTATTTAGATTAGTTAACTAACTAACTATCTTTACAGTAAACTGTAGCCAAATTTCCATCTAAATAAAGTTTGGCAGAAAATAAACTTACTAGATCTCATCTGGCAGTTTGGAAATGGCCGTCTGACCCCTCCTTCTCTGACGTCTCCCAAAAGCTTGCACTAGTACAGGGTCCTTTTCTCGAGTCTAGTAGTCTCGTCCCTGCGCGCTCCTGCAATTTCAGCTAACAGCTGTTCATACCCGGCCGGCACTCACTGCCTCTCGTCCATGCTGTGTGTTACAGAGACTGAGAGGCAGTGAGTGCCGGGCAGGCAGTGATATGATGGTCTGAGATAATCTTGTAACCAGAATATTACGTTATTGATCTAACTACTTCTGCCCAGGAACAGTCTCTTCTTCAAAATCACTTTATTTCTTGTTGCATATTGTATATATTGGTGTCATTATTATCATACTCTATTCCTGATATAATGTGTATACATTTACTGATTGTAAATACTAGTGCTACGGGTTGGCGCTTGTTTGATACATTTTGGTAAGTAGACAATTATTTGATCTTGCAATTAACAATTGCTAATATCGATAGTAAACAATATCCACATTCTTGTATTTAGTAGTTTGCAAATACTTGTCCTGCAGGGTAGCGCTTTGTACTATTGGACAATTAACCTACTAGTATAGAGAATAATGGATTGTACAATCTATATAGCAGAGTGTCATTCGATGTTGAAAGCTTGCATATACCTGCTGTGTTAAATGTAATTGCGCTCCACCGTTCACTTACTTTACATTATAAGATAACTTGTGTATGTTTAAAATACAGTTTATTCAAACATGGTGATTCAATATTATGTAGGAGATATATATTTAACTATTCACATTCATGTCATTACCGGTATTTGGTATTGTTACCACATATTAATCTAAGTGGTTGGATCCTTCTATACCCTCCTTCTATGTAACACTCCAAACCGGAGGTTCTGCGATTGATAAAACTGTTAACGCTTCACTAAATCAGTGGTTCAACCCCCTGGTTAAAAATACAACAACGATGGGGTCCCATAATAACGTAATATTCTGGTTACAAGATTCGATATATTAGAGAATCAGTCTCCTTGCATTGGGGTGGAACCACTGATTTAGTGAAGCGTTAACAGTTGTATCTATCACAGAACCTCCGGTTTGGAGTGTTACATAGGAGGGTATAGAAGGATCCAACCACTTAGATTAATATGTGGTAACAATACCAAATACCGGTAATGACATGAATGTGAATAGTTAAATATATATCTCCTACGTAATATTGAATCACCATGTTTGAATAAACTGTATTTTAAACATACACAAGTTATCTTATAATGTAAAGTAAGTGAACGGTGGAGCGCAATTACATTTAACACAGCAGGTATATGCAAGCTTTCAACATCGAATGACACTCTGCTATATAGATTGTACAATCCATTATTCTCTATACTAGTAGGTTAATTGTCCAATAGTACAAAGCGCTACCCTGCAGGACAAGTATTTGCAAACTACTAAATACAAGAATGGGGATATTGTTTACTATCGATATTAGCAATTGTTAATTGCAAGATCAAATAATTGTCTACTTACCAAAATGTATCAAACAAGCACCAACCCGTAGCACTAGTATTTACAATCAGTAAATGTATACACATTATATCAGGAATAGAGTACGATAATAATGACACCAATATATACAATATGCAACAAGAAATAAAGTGATTTTGAAGAAGAGACTGTTCCTGGGCAGAAGTAGTTAGATCAATAACGTAATATTCTGGTTACAAGATTATCTCAGACCATCATATCGCTGCCTGCCCGGCACTCACTGCCTCTCAGTCTCTGTAACACACAGCATGGATGAGAGGCAGTGAGTGCCGGCCGGGTATGAACAGCTGTTAGCTGAAATTGCAGGAGCGCGCAGGGACGAGTCTACTAGACTCGAGAAAAGGATCCTGTACTAGTGCAAGCTTTTGGGAGACGTCGGAGAAGGAGGGGTCAGGCGGCCATTTCCAAACTGCCAGATGAGATCTAGTAAGTTTATTTTCTGCCAAACTTTATTTAGATGGAAATTTGGCTACAGTTTACTGTAAAGATAGTTAGTTAACTAATCTAAATAAGTTAAAGTAATTTTTGGGTTGACTGTCCCTTTAAGTGCACTAGATCCTTAAAGAGACAGTATACACCAATTTTAGTATAACTGCATGTAATAGACACTACTGAAAAGAATAATATGCACAGATACTGATATAAAAATCCAGTTTAAAAACTTACTTGGAAGCTTCCAGTTTAGCAAGTTACTGGAACACCCACTGCAAGTGGGAAATAGCACACTCCCCCTCCCCCACACTTTGCATATGAAAATACACTTTATAGGTATACATCAGTATTCTCCTGAAACTTTGGGGCTTGGTTAGGAGTCTGAAAATCAGAGCAATGTTATTTAATAATAAGCAAAACTATCCATTTAGAAAACAAAACTGGGCTATATAAATGGATCATCTACAAAAACCTTTATGCAAAGAAAAATCTAGTGTATAATGTCCCTTTAAAACAGAATGCAATGCCGAGCTGTCCAGAGCAGAAGTCAGACACTTCAATTCTCTTAAAGGGACACTCAGGTTAATTAAAATTTTCATTATTCAGATACAGCATGTAATTTTAAACAACTTTCCAATTTACTTCCATTAAAAAAATGTGCAGTCTTTTATATTCACAATTTTTGAGTCACCAGATCCTACTGAGCATGTGCAAGAATTCAGACTATACGTATATGCATTTGTGATTGGCTGATTGCTATCACATGGTACAAGGGGAGTGGAAATATACATAACTTTGAAATTTGTTATAAAAAAATCTACTACTCATTTGAAGTTCAGACTAAGTGCTCTTACATTGTCTTGTTATCTTGCATTTGTTGATTATGCAAATCTAATGTGTTGACTGGTCCTTTAAAGCCATGGCTGCTGGCTGAAGTTTGAACAACTTCCTGTGCTATCTGTTACTACTTGGTTCTTATCTTTCTGTCACCACGCACATTTGTGGTGGCATCACCTGCACTCCCATGTAGACTTTGGAGTGCCACCTACTACTCCAGTGCTAGTTTGGCACTGATGGCACCTTTAAATATTGTACCTGGCGCCTGGGTTTACCGGCCCTGGATTACCACTATACTGCCCTTTTCAGTTCTGACCTGTTCTGTTTAGCTGCAATGCATTAGTAAGCCTAGCCATCTACTCTGCCACTAGTGTAAAAAAAAAAAAAAAAAACTACATTTCCCAGCATGCTATGCCTTCAGATCAGGGTGGGTATACAGGAAGTATGTCTGATCACAACTATGTTTAACTGTGCAATAGCATAGCTATGCACGAACTAAACCACAGATTACTTGCTGCTGAAACCCAGAAATTATATGGTATAAGATGATTCTTTGCACTATCAAGTTTCCATGTAGCCATTACCACCAAAGGAACCAGCAATTAAAGGTTGCGCATTGCTCCTGTGCAATGCTGCAAGTTGTTAGACACCGTAGGGTGCCGGAAACCAAAGGGTGCACATTGATCCTGTGCATCATCTGGTTATTCTGTAGTGTTCATTCTGTGTTCACCCTTTAATTGCCGGGTTCTTGCAGTGTCTATAGCTATGTTCAGCGAAGCACAGGATCAATGTGCACACTTATATATTGTCAGATCCTTGCTGTTTTTATAGATGTGTGCAGCAAAGCACAGGATCAATGCGCACACATATTGTCTGATTCTTGCTGTGTCTATAGATGCGTGCAAACAAAACACTGGATCGATGCACACCTTTTGAGTGCCAGGCGGTGTGTCGCTGCATGGAAATGCCGGAACTGCAAAGATTGTCATAAATTCTGGGTTTCAGCAGCTTGTAATCTGTGCTTCAGTGCCAGTATAGCAATACCTCTGTGTTTTCATGAACCTATTTTTATAATGTGCCTATAAAGTCTCTTTATCCATGCTTTGTCATAATGCATGGGGACACGGTGGAGGAAGAATGCAGCAATATGTTGCTGAATTGCCACATCTGAGTAAGTACCGAACATGACCGAGTTGGCATGTAAACGCTCAG
This sequence comes from Bombina bombina, assembly GCF_027579735.1. NCBI lineage: Eukaryota > Metazoa > Chordata > Amphibia > Anura > Bombinatoridae > Bombina > Bombina bombina. Next base: position 834,689,468 of record NC_069501.1, read on the forward strand.
GGGAACCATGCTTGACGGCAAATAAAGGGCATCCTTTTAACTGCATAAACAATAAAGTGCTGCAATATTCTAATGGTACACCATATGCTAATGCTATGGTGGACTTCTACTTTTTTAAATGAGGAAAACGCCTAGCTTTCAAATCAAGCTTCCTAACAACAAGCATGGGAATTGTCCGTTATTTGCTATAGTTATAACAGACATTACTTACAAGGTTTTAATTTGCATTCAATGTACATTTCTATGAAAACTGTAAACTTGGCCACATTGATTTAGACCAGTGGTTCTGAACCCAAATGAACTCATTGCCTGGTAAATGTTAGCCGGGCATGTCCAGGGCCCAGTGGCCCACCAGTAGGGCTGTGAAGGCCAGTACTGGGCTTTGTCCCGGCTGTTGAGAAATCAGGATTTAGACATATTAGGGCGTAAAATGTTCCCCTTTTTTCATGGAGACCACAGGATAAAATACTTCAATGGACATGGGAATAACAAATATAGTCCCATTAAAAAAATGTAAACACTGGGAACTGATAGTAGATTGCTTTTAGATTAGTGACCTCAACCTTCACAGATGGAAATTTGCAGTTAGAATAACTTTAACAAATGCATTCAAAAATGATATATGTATTTTTTTCCTCCTAGCTGTGTTGCCCATCACTCCTTTATACCAGCTGTAGTTTTAAATTTACATATATACACACACGCGTATTGAAATCTCCCAGTGGTCCTTGACGACTTAGACATTGCAGCGGATGACATAGGAAAAACTTCAAATTTCTATTAACATTGAGTGGACTAGTAACTTTTTCCCTCTGGGCTAGTATCTTTTAACCCCTGACTAGTAAATCATAGGGATATTTTTTTTCACAGAAAAGTTTTCCAGCCAGGTGGGAGCAATGTAATACGTCCTAGTATAACATTTTCTGCTCTACAAATCAGATTTATTGCATAATTTAACTTACATTTTTTAATGATAATTTGAGCAGTAAACATTGATTGCACATTTTAGCTTAAAGGGATACTAAACCCAAATCTTTCTTTCATGATTCAGATAGATCATGCCATTTTAAGCTACTTTCTTATCTAATCTTACCATTTTTTTCTTTGTTCTCTTGCTAGCTATCTTTATTTGAAAAGGAGGATTCTAAGCTTAGTAACCGGCCCATTTTTGTTTCAGCACCATGGGTACATTTAGCAACACAGGTGTTGATAGGAGTAAATTAGAGAGTTGCTTAAAATTGCATGTTCTGATTTTGGGTTTAGTATCCCCTTTAATGTTGGCTAAAATTTTAGCTGGGTGGTGCACCCATTAAAAAGGTTGTGAATGTATGTGATATAGTATGTGTGAATTATTTGAAGAGCTGAAAAATAGCTGGCTCCTAGATTTTGAACATATTTGTCAAGCACTACACTACACTCAGAACAAAACTTTATTTTTGCTTTTTATTCAGTAGGCAGCAAGAAATTGAAGAAAAGCTGATTGAAGAGGAGACAGCACGTCGTGTAGAAGAATTGGTTGCCAAGCGTGTGGAAGAAGAGTTGGAGAAAAGAAAAGATGAAATAGAGAGAGAAGTTCTCCGCAGGGTTGAGGAAGCTAAACGCATCATGGAAAAGCAGTTGCTCGAAGAACTCGAGCGACAGAGGCAGGCTGAACTAGCTGCACAAAAAGCCAGAGAGGTAACGCTTGGTCGTTTGGAAAGTAGTGACAGTCCATGGCAAAACTTTCTTGATTTCCTTGCTTTTACTCTTTTTATAGTGTCAGTGTTTTCCTTTCTCGCTGATAGATGTTTTTTGCCATTTGGGTTTCAAAATCTATTTTCTTATAAAAATAAATATTTATAAAACAGAATTTACATTATACTTTATTGGATTGCTGCTAATTAGGACTGAAGCCCATTGATTTGCAATGAGCTTCATTCCTCTCTTGTCCCATCAAAGCTTATAATAGTTTGTGTAAGAAACTTTTGCCATGGCTGTGGTTTTATCAGCATTTTACCCTTCTTTACATCTTTATTTTTTAATTGTATTTATTTTTTTCCGTACTGCAGCAGTGATGGCTAATACATCATGACTTTCTTAGACTTGACCTACAAACTACTACAGTAAATATTTAGCTAGATGAAAATGCATATTTTGAAAACTCCAGGCTTTTCTTTTAAAAAGTAAGCACTAACACATATGGGTGTTATGTCCCCAGAATAACTTTTTTTCGTCTTAACTTTTGCCTTAATCATATTTATAAAATAAAGTTATAACATCCTTTTCTTCTCTAGAGACCTCGAAGACTTCATCTAAATACAAAATATTGCTTTTCTTCAGGTGGAACAAAATAACACTATGAAACCGTAATTGGCTACTGAAAATATTTTGTAAATTACTGTGACTTTAAAATATGTCACTTTTTTCAAGATTAATTTGAATCTCTCAGCAGGTTTTTATTTTACACATTAGCAATAGATGTAAAGAAAATACTCCTTATTAATGATTTTGCAAGTATATCTTAAAAAATAATTCTTCACATTCCAAGGTTTTAAACATTGCTTGTCATTTACTACCTGTGCTTTATTTTCCTGAAAGGTGCATAAAGTGATGGTAAATCATAGCGTTTGTGAAATGTTAGGATTTACCATTGGCACTAATAAAGGGGACTTTCAGTCATGAAGTATAAAATACTTCATGCTGAATGTTCCTTTATTTGTTTGAAGCATTCGCTGCACTGAGCTCCTCAGGCAGCACACGAAAGAACGCTTCCACCTCTTAGCAAATAGCAGTGCGTGCCAGCTGGAGCCAATCTAGGATTTAACATCGCTTTAATATAGAAATGCCATTTTAAGGACCATTGAGTATAGTAGAATTGCATAATCAACAAATGCGCAAGACTGAAGTTCAAATGACCAGTAATTTATTTTTCCTGACATATTTTGAAATCTTCTCCCATTTCCTGCCCCCCTGTATCATTTGACAGCCATCACCCAAATACAGACTAGTATATGTATACACTCTTTTACATGCTCAGTAGATGTTGGTGCTTCAGAAAGCATGCATATAAAAGATTAAACAAAATTTGAAAATGAAAGTATTTTTTCATGTTCAATCTAAATCCTGAAAGTTTAATTGATTTTTCTGTCCCTTTAATACACTATCTTACAATATGAAGTGGATACTTCTTAATTGTTTTTGGAATGCATTTCTCATTACAACTTGTCACGTTGAGCTCACATAAAATAAGACCTATTTTAGTAGAAACTCTTAAAGAGACAGTTTACCCAAAACATTTCTCCACTTAAATTTGTTCCCAATTATCTATTTTACTTGCTGGAGTGTATTACATTGTTGACAAGAAGCCCGTTTGCCCTTATTTTGGCAATTAAAATAGCTGATTAAGCATGTGGTATCCCAACCTATACTGAAAGTTTCTATACTTAAGTCCAGGCAATTGACAGGCTGTGTAAACAAAGCCAGCAGAAGAAATTACACTCCCAGTGGGGTATAGAAGAGATCACTAATACAATAATTTTCCATTGTTCTCTTGAAGTATTGAGCTTTGGTTTACAGACAAATATAAGATAAGAAGCAAGTGTGTGTACACAAATTGATAACATGAGACCTGATTTTACCTGCAAGCTCAACCCATTATAATAGGCTGCAATTTCATATCACAAAACTAGCTAGCTGTTGTATATACACAAAAAGAAACTTGAAAATGCAATCTCTCTTGCATTTTATACTCTGCAGCTGGTATAAGTCATTGGAAATACATTAAAGGGACACTGAACCCAACATTTTTCTTTTGTGATTCAGATAGAGCATGCAATTTTAAGCAACTTTCTAATTTACTCCTATTATCACATTTTCTTCTCTTGCTATCTTTATTTGGAAAAGAAGGCATCTAAACTTCTTTTTTTGGTTCAGTACTCTGGACAGCACTTTTTTTTATTGGTGGATGAATTTATCCACCAATTAGCAAGAACAACCCAGGTTGTTCACCAAAAATGGGCTGGCATCTAAACTTACATTCTTGCATTTGAAATAAAGATACCAAGATAATGAAGAAAATTTGATAATAGGAGTAAATTAGAAAGTTGTTTAAAATTTCATGCTCTATCTGAATCACGAAAGAAAAAATTTGGGTTCAGTGTCCCTTTAAGGGATTTTCCAGTATACTGTCCCTTTAAGGGACATCTTTTATTTCTGTATAGCACAAATGGACTTCTTTCTTTAGTCAGATTTTCATTATCTATGATAGAGGTGCTTTTTCTCAGTAGCCTGTTACTGATCATTGACTTAGTTTTTATTTATTTCTGTTTACAAGTCTACATATGGTAACACATTAATACATGCAAAATCTTTCCATGGAATGGATTTTATTGTTTCTTTTAAATACTAAAAAACACAACATGGAAAGTGTAGGTATTCACATCCCTGTGGACCATTTTGGTCTGTAGAGTGGGTTTTAAAGTTGCATTCCTCCACTGGTAGAAACATTTAAGGCTGACACAAATCCTGTATTTTTTGTTTCTCTCAATATCAGCAGACATGTAGACCTTTAGAACATTATGCAACTAAATATGCACACACATTTCACATATGTTTTAATTTTTTCTTATTTTCAGAGGTGTGGATTGCGCCTGTGAATCAGTACATTTTACATTTGCCCATATTGCCTCACAATATGGATTGCCAGTTGTGCTTTTGACTAACAATAAATGTTTCTTATGAATTGTTTGCCTTAGGAATGATGAATTGCATATTTTTGTTCCCTTTTACCATAAACATCTGCATTCCTCAGCTCAGCCTTCTTTGTATGTTTCTTATAATTGGTTGAGCTGCTGATGGCAGGTGTTGCCAAGCTAACAGTACAAATCATTTTAAAGAGGAAGCTGGCGCGTATGGCAGCTGAGGAGCACTCTGCAGGACACTGGACAAGACAGTAAATACTCAACTTTTAATGCTGATTAAAGGAGTATAGGTAAAGAATACGTAGGTATACATTATTGGTGAGACATACTATTCCCTTTCTCTCTATTTTTTGTTTTTCTTTATTTCCTAAAGGCTACCCAGTTTTGTAGTTGTCCTTGTTTATATGTGTGACTGTATTTAAAAAAAAAAAAAAAACTGCTAGGAGAACAGTTAGGGAGGGATAATCAGTTGCTGTTTGGATTGGGAGGGTTCAGCCAAAATTAGTGATAGAAGCGGCCTGTAGTGAATGCACATTTGTTTTTGTTTTTTTGGAAAGTAAAGGTGGCTTCAGAGCTGCCTGTTAAGATTTTAAAGGAAATGATTCAGATTAGAGGAGTTGAACAAACTATTTCTCTATTCTAACATGTAATTGTGTCCTCCATTTAGGAAGAAGAAAGGTCGAAGCGTGAGGAGCTTGAGCGAATACTTGAAGAGAATAACCGTAAAATTGCAGATGCACAAGCTAAATTGGTAAGACGCTACGTCAAACTGTAGCTATGTTAATCAATAGATTGTAATTGTATATAGTGGCTGAAAATGTAAAAGTTATTTTTAAGCTGTTGGGAAAAATGTTCTCTCAGTATAAACAGCAAAACAATTGGCCAAAGCTACAGAAAAAAGTCATGCACTGATTTTTATGATATAGATTTTTTTTTCCTAGGCTGTATGCAGGGAAGCTGATACATGATATGTTTGTGGTGTGTATGGCACACAATTAGACTGTATGGAATGTCAGTAAAAAATGGGCATACTGTGGGGTACTTGCAGCATGGTATTAGCACCAGGTGGAATGCAAAAGTAGCCCTAGATGTCAGTTCAGCCCACCTGGAGGTAAACATTCTGCTTTTCTACAGTACATCAAAAGTATTGCATTAAAAGAAATGTGGTGGTGTTTTAAGTTCAGATGTTTAATCATGGCATTTCTCAAATTAAACTCCCACATGAACCAATATTAGTGTAATTTGAGAACTTCTATGGTTTTTAACTTCTGGCACTTTAACTGTTCATGCTACAGCACCGTGCAGATCAGTATCTGGTAAAACAGTTCCCTCAAACCTATGCTGCCAAATCATCAGTGAAGCATACTTATTTTTTCAGTTTAGCTTCCATGGAGTATGCTTGGACTATATCAAAATAAGTCATCTTTAACTCCTTCCTGCCGTTAGGATGTTCCATGCCGTCCTAACTATGCTTGGCTTTTGCGCCGTTAGGACGGCATGGAACGTCCTAGCCGTTTGGCTGTACTGAAGACATTGGCGCTTCCAGGGTGGGATCAAGGTCTGCCTTGCGTCATAGGCACTTCCCCCTGACCAATCCCATCATTAAAATCACAGGATCGCATAAACAATCGCGTGATTTCAATTAGTCCCAGGGGAAAAGGGTTAAAGGGACTGTCAAGTCCAAAAAAAACTTTCATTTTTCAAATAGGGCATGTCATTTTAAAGAATTTTCCAATTTACTTTTATCAACAATTTTGCTTTGTTCTCTTGGTATTCTAGTTGAAAGCAAACCTAGGAAGGCACATATAATTTCTAAGCCCTTGAAGGCCGCCTCTATTTTATTTACTTTTCACAGCAGGGGAGAGCAAGCTTATGTAGGCCATATAGATAGCATTGTGATCACGCTAGTGGCAGACACTGCACTAATTGGCTAAAATGCAAGTCAACAGATAACTAAAAGTCGTGATTAGGGGCGGTCAGAAGATGCTTAGATACAAGTTAGTCACAGAAGTAAAAAGTGTATTAATATAACAGTGTTGGTTTTGCAAAACTGGGGAATGGGTAATTGGGGATTATCTAATATAATGGAAGTAAATTGGAAAGTTTAAAACTGAATGCACTATCTGAATCATGAACATTTTATTTTGACTTTAGTGTTCCTTATTACAGCTAGCTAGACAATACAATCTGAATGTGACAGTTTCAGTGTTTAGAGACAGAGTACCTTTTTACCACTTACTATCCCCAAAAATACTAAATTTTCATTGGTTACAAGCACCTGAGAACAGGATTTGACATCAACAGTTCTTTTCTGATGTGGATATTTTTTTTTCTTGACTCTTCTCACTTATTCAGCGAGAGTACCTGCTCCCTAATCAATATTAGCAGTGGTTTAGCTGCAGTATTTGTGCACTTTAATTGGATGATAGTACTGATCCTGGCAGCCATGCAGATCTGGCATGGTTGAGCATATTTATACATGAATAAAAGGTTGGGGACAAAAGAGACCAGCATCTTGGCCTTCTGAGCTACCCTCACTGGTTATTAAGTAGATATAATTGAAGATGACTAGGGGCTACTGGGGGAAACTTTGTTTTGTTTGGTTTCAGTTTGCAGTCACTATTGTGACCTGATATTACAAGTGGCAGGTCCCTGGTGCTAAGGAAATATAGTGCAGCCATTTGAATAAAAAGCTCACTTAATACATTTAATGAGCTCTTCTATGCCAACACCATATGGCATGGGTGGGTAGGCTTTAAATGTTTGTCATCGTTAATTTAATATATAGAGGATGTGTGAAGGTTGAATTCAATGACTACTGGGCTGCTATTATCCTCATCTGCTATGACATTATTAAAAAACAGGAGTGGATAAATATCATCTTTCCATGTTTTCCCTCTGCTGCACTCATTTCTTTATATTTGCTGTGCGGGGGGAAAAAACATGTTCTTTCAAGCTCCTCAAAAAACTGCAGAAATCTAGCTGTTTTTTACCTTGTATCTTTGTCAGAAACTGTGTGAGTACAGTATTGGTAATCAGAGTTCTGAGGATATCGTAAGCATGTAACATTATGCAATATAGAGGGGAGTTTGCAGTGCAACACTAACAGATAATGTTTTTTGCGTTGTGTTTTTTTAACAAAGGATGCCGAAAATGGCCGCAGGTAGCTGTGTTCGGCTCTCTTTGGACCTGGATTTATTCAATAGTGCAACACACAGATTTGGAATTGCATAGATCTCTGAGTGTTGCACTATTGAATAAATTTAGCTCAGCATAGAACCAGCAGCTAAATTTGGCATTCGTTTAGAAAAAATAACTGAATGCCAAATGCATGTCTACTAAACAGCACTGTTGTTAGATTGCCTTTTAACCGTCTTACCATAAGTACAATAAATTGGTTGTTGTGTAAGAAATGTATAGTAGAGCATTAGTGGAATGAAGTATGCATTTATTGGTTCTTTCTTGTGAGTTTTATATATAACTTGTAAAATGTATTGCATGAAATTTCAGTTTATTTTGTAATCTACTTAGACATTTTGTCACACTAGCTGTATGGAAAAAAAAAATGTTACGCAGTTAGTAGTAAATTACATTGCATTAAGTGTGTTCCATTTTCACTTGCAGGCTGAGGAGCAATTAAAAATTGTTGAAGAGCAAAGAAAAATTCATGAGGAAAGGATGAAATTAGAACAAGAGAGACAACGGCAGCAAAAGGAGGAGCAAAAAATTATATTGGGCAAGGGGAAGTCTAGACCGAAATTATCTTTCACATTAAAAAGTCCGGATTAAAGAACAACTTTGAACTTTTCTTCATCAAATCAAGACTGTATTGTAGCTTCATGTTGAAGTGTTTTTTTTTTTGTTTGTTTTTTTTTAATATAAAACACCTTGTCTGAAATGTCAACATGTTCTAAAAGGGGCTGTGCTCTTAACCCATTTACTTTTTATACATTTTCTTTAATGGAATTCAAGTCAAACCCTAATCAGATCATTATTAGTTTTACATAATTATGTCTCATTAACTTAATTCTTGAGAGGACTAGGTTTCTGTAAATTGCTTGATCTGATGAGGTTTTAACTGACCCTTCCCAGTGTAATTTTTTCCCCCCACAAAGTTTCTTTTGATCTGACTTTTTGCAATACAATTTTTGCATTCATAAAATTCAGTATTGTTGAAACTTTGTATTGTATTATAAATTCAGTGTCTCCATGATGCTGTTCCACTTGATGTTCCTGATACAGGTAAGGATAAAGCTTTTTAAAAACTTAACTAGTCTCTCTAGATCAGTATTGTCCATTTACAAATGTTTTTATTATTCTTAAAGCATCCGGCCATCATTCCCTACAATGTAAATACACAGATACGCTGAATAAAGTCTTAAATGCATCATGTATGTTGTGGATGTTTTAAAGCTGCTTCGTAATGATGAAATGGGGGGGAATCTTTCTTTTATCCACCATTTTCAACAAAAAGTTTGTGTGTGTGTATGTATGTGTGTGTGTATATGTGTGTGTGTGTGTATATATATATATATATATATATATATTTTATTTTATTTTTTTTCCTTGAAGAAAGCTTTCTGTTCTATAAATGTTAGTTTTATGCTGACAGCGTCCCATATTACAGCTGCAGTATCATGTTTAAACAGCTGGTTGGCTTAACTGCCTCAGACAAATGCCTGAATACCTTACGCCTTCTAATTATAACATAAAAATGCATGCAGTAGCAATCAAGTAAATTCATCATGTACAATAGAAAAAGCATTTATGAAACTGATAAATGAATTTGGAAATGAAGAGGATACATAGGAGCTATAAAACATGCAGGTCGCATCAATGCAAATGTTAAACAATTCTGTTTTCTTTCACAGTTCTGCCATACATGTGTTTTTCATTCATGCAGAAAAACTTTGGTTGTATTCTTTTCTACAGAAAGGATTTTTTAAATGTTCATGCCCTCCAAAATCTGTAAAATTAAACTTTTTTTTTCTTTTTTTTTTCCTGACGTTTGTGTTACAGCAGACTGCAAGCCTGTGCAACTTTTATTCAATAAAGAAAAGCATGGTTTGTTTTTAAAAAGGTGTCGACTTAGCTGATATTCAAACCTGGATTTAATGTACAATACCATTGCAGTCATGCAATTTTCTTAATGGTGCAAATTTAGGCTCAAATATCTTGATTTATAATTAGTCTTCATAAATCGCAGAAGCAAGAGAGTTAATGACTCTTAAAATGTTTTATATTTATATAATGTATTTGTATTTCTTTTTAATGACACGATGAGTCAACTGAGTCCATTGGGAATATCACTCCTGCCCAGCAGGAGGCGACAAAGAGCACCACAGCAAAGCTGATAAATATCACCTCCCTTCCCTCCCACCCCAGTCATTCTCTTTGCCTACGTTAGAGCAAGTAAGTGGTAGTTAGGTGTTAGAAAAGATTCTTCAATCAAGAGTTTATTATTTTTAAAGTAGTACAAGATTTGAGCTGCTTTGTCCTAGGGTGTAGCCGTAGTCCACATCAGTCTCTTCAGTAGGGCAGTGGTGGCTTTAGAGCAATGGGAACTTGTGGAACATAATTCTCACTGCGCCTCCCATATAATTTATGCTGCCCTAACTTTGAAAGCATGAGGCAAATAGTCTTTTTTCTTTCCACAGGTCTACGTGAGGGAGAGGACCTCTCAAACTTGGTGAGTTGCCTTGCTGTCGGGCAGATTTGTGAGGTAATTGCTGACTTATTTATTTCTGGGGAAGAAGCATTCAAAAAAAGTGGGCACTTTATTTAAAGACAAATACTGGAGAGGACTTTAAGAAAGCAGGTTATGCAGGCACGGGCTGAGAATAGTCTTGCTTGGCTGTACATACGGGTGGTTTCACTTCTCCCGGCGGTTAAAATATTAAACAATATGCCGACCGGGAGATTATTTTGAGACGCCCACTAGGGGCGGAGCTAAGCAAGTCGGCAATCTACAGTGTGCGCCACTTTCTTCAGAGAGTGGAGGAGACAGGAATCAAGGGGTTATCTAGAAACGCATGGTTGTCTCAAAGCATGCGTTTCTAGGACCAGAAAACGGCCATCTCATCTGCTGCTGGAGTCCGGATCGTTTGGCTACTAAGAGGGTCTAACTCCGGTGTTTGCAGGGCAGGTAGGCACCTCAGCAAACAAGCTGAGATGTAGTTGTTTATTTTTCATTTATTTAGCTTAATACAGCTTTCTGCAGTTTTAAGTAAAAAAAGATGCAGTTTAAAATTTAAAGAGACAGTAAAGTTTGTTTCTCAATCTTATTTTTTATTAAAAATTTGAGAATTATTGCTAATTTGATCCATTGTGAGTCAGAATGGACCAAGAGGCTTTGCAAAGTGTCACTTGTTCTTTGTGTTGTTTTGATGCCAATGTGGAACAACCAATCCCTTTCTGTTCCTCATGCATTGAGAGAACATTAAATTACAGGGATAGACCTTTTTTCTGAGCCAACATTTTCCAAGGAGGATGCTGTTCAGGAGTCTAATGTCAATGTTCAATATATGCAGCAGCTTTCTCCTCAAGCGTCCCAACTTGTATTGCCCACACATGCAGTGCCCTGTGCTTCCTCTCTAACTCCCCATGGAGTTATGTTGCAAGACATCGCTTATCTCATGTCCTCTGCGGTTTCTGATGCATTATCTGCCTTTCCCATGTTGCAGGGGAAGCGCAACAGGAAAAGTAGATATTCAGTAGGTGAGGTTACTGATGCAGTTGTTGCTATTTCGGATGTCCCCTCCCAGAAGCCTGAGGAGGAGGAGGATACTTTGATAGCATCTGAGGGTGAAATCTCAGACTCTGACAGTGTAATTCCTACTGCTGATACTGAAGTTGTATCCTTCAGGTTTAAGCTTGAGCACCTCCGTCTGTTACTTAAGAAGGTTTTAGCTACACTGGTCGTAGTTAATCCGAAGAAAATCCAGTAAGCTAAGCAAATATTTATTTCATGTAATTGGCAAGAGTCCATGGGCTAGTGACGTATGGGATATACAATCCTACCAGGAGGGGCAAAGTTTCCCAAACCTCAAAATGTCTATAAATACACCCCTCACAACCACAATTCAGTTTTACAAACTTTGCCTCCTATGGAGGTGGTGAAGTAAGTCTGTGCTAAGATTTCTACGTTGATATGCGCTTCTCAGCATTTTGAAGCCCGATTTCTCTGAGTACAGTGAATGTCAGAGGGATGTGAAGGGAGAATCGCCTATTGAATACAATGTTTTTCCCTCACGGGGGATCTATTTCATAGGTTCTGTTATCGGTCGTAGAGATTCATCTCCTACCTCCCTTTTCAGATCGACGATATACTCTTATTCCATTACCTCTACTGATAGCCAAACCAGTACTGAAATGGTTATCTGCTTATATGTGGATGGGTGTCTTTTGCTAAGTATGTTTTCATTACTTAAGACACTCGGCTATGATTTGGCACTTCATGTATTTATATAAAGTTCTAAATACATGTATTGTACTTATATTTGCCATGATTCAGGTTTTCAGTATATTTCCTTTTGCAGACTGTCAGTTTCATATCTTCGAAATGCTTTTTTATGAAAAATGTATCTTACCTGTGGTATAGTCTCTTTTTCAATTGACTGTCTTTTAAATTCGCGGGCAGAATTAGGCTCGCGAGGGCGCAAAATGCCAAAGGTTATTGCGTCATTCTTGGCTCAAGATTTTTTTGGCGCGAAGTTAAGTTTGTTGACACAAATTAGTCATTTCCGTCGTCTTAGTTGACGCCGAGTCCTTCACAAGGTTGCGTCATCTATGATGCGAGTGTCGTTTCCGGAAGTTTTTGGCACCAAAAAATATTTTTCTGTTGTCGTTCTTGGCGCCAAATATTTTCATTATTTAAGACCCCATTCCTATTTGCCTCTTGCCTTTTTTCTATGTCAGAGGGCTATGCGGTTTGCTTTTTTTCCCATTCCTGAAACTGCCATATAAGGAAATTTATAATTTTGCTTTGTTTTTTTTTTTCTCTTACATTTGCAAGATGTGTCAATCTGATCCTGTCTCAGAATTCACTGTTGGAACCCTGCTGCCTGATAACAGTTCTACCAAAGCGAAGTGCATTTGTTGTAAACTTGTGGAGGTTATACCTCCTGCTGTGGTTTGTAATAGTTGTCATGATAAACTTTTACATGCAGAGAATGTATCCATCAGTAGTAGTATATTACCTGTTGCTGTTCCCTCAACATCTAATGCACAAGATATGCCTGTAAATTTAAAAGAATTTATTTCTTATTCTATTCAGAAGGCTTTGTCTGCCATTCCGCCTTCTAATAAACTTAAAAGGTCTTTTAAAACTTCTCATAAGGTTGATGAAATTTCAAATGACCAGCAACATACGGAATTATCCTCTGATAAACCTCCTGTGGTTATTCCAGAGGTTTTTCCAGTTCCTGATGCTATTTCTGATATGATTTTTAAAGAATGGAATCGGCCTGGTACTTACTTTATTCCTCCTTCAAGGTTTAAAAAATTTGTATCCTTTGCTAGCAGTTAGATTGGAGATTTGGGAAAAGATCCCCAAAGTTGATGGGGGGCTATCTCTGCTCTTGCTAAACGTACTACTATTCCTACGGAAGACAGTACTTCTTTTAAAGATCCTTTGGATAGGAAACTTGAATCTTATCTAAGGAAAGCTTATTTATATTCAGGTCATCTTCTTAGGCCTGCAATTTCTTTGGCTGATGTTGCAACTGCTTCAACTTTTTGGTTAGAAACTTTAGCGCAACAAGTATCGGATCATGATTTGTCTAGTATTAAGTTGATTCAACATGCTAATTTCATTTGTGATGCCATTTTTTATATTATCAAAATTGATGTTAAATCTATGTCTTTAGCTATTTTCACTAGAAGAGCTTTTTGGCTCAAATCTTGGAATGCTGATATGACTTTGAAGTCCAGATTGCTATCTTTCTTTCCAAGGTAATAAATTATTTGGTTCTCATTTGGATTCAATAATTTCAACTGTCACTGGGGGAAGGGAGTTTTTTTGCCTCAGGATAAAAGACCTAACAGTAAATAAATCTAAAGCTTCTAACCGTTTTCGTTCCTTTCGACAAAATAAGGAACAGAAACCTAATCCTTCCCCCAAGGAATCTGTTTCCAATTGGAAGCCTTCTTCAAATTGGAATAAATCCAAGCCATTTAAGAGATCAAAGCCAGCCCCCAAGTCCGCATCAAGGTGCGGCCCTCATTCCAGCTCAGCTAGTAGGGGGCATATTAAATATTTTTAAAGAGGTTTGGATCAATTTGGTCCAAAATCATTGGATTCAGAGTATTGTCTCTCAGGGGTACAGAATAGGATTCAGAGTAAGACTGCCTGTGAGAAAAAAATTTTATCTCACGCATTCCAGCAAACCCAGTAAAGGCTCAGGTTTTCCTGAAGTGTGTTTCAGACCTGGAGTTATAAGGGATAATCATGCCAGTTCCGTTTCAGGACGGGTTTTATTCAAATCTATTCATTGTCCGAAAGAAAATTAATTCAGACCAGTTTTGGATCTAAAGATTTTGAATCGATATATGGGTACCAACTTTCAAAATGGTGACTATAAGGACTATTCTGCCTTTTATTCAGCAAGGGCATTATATGTCCACAATAGACTTACAGGATGCATATCTTCATATTCTGATTCATCCGGATCACTATCAGTTCCTGAGATTCTCTTTTCTAGACAAGCATTACCAATTTGTTGCTCTTCCTTTTGGCCTAGCGACAGCTCCAAGAATCTTTTCAAAGGTTCTAGGTGCCCTACTCTAGGTAATCAGAGAGCGGGGTATTGCGGTGTTTCCTTATTTGGACGATATCTTGGTACTCGCTCAGTCTTTACGTTCTGTTGAATCTCACACGAATCAACTAGTGTTGTTTCTTTGAAAAAATGGTTGGAGGATCAATTTACCAAAAAGTTATTTGATTCCTCAGACAAAGGTAACTTTTTTAGGTTTCCAGATAGATTCAGTGTCCATGACTTTGTCTCTAACAGACGAGATGTTTGAAATTCGTTGCAGCCCGTCGCAAACCTTCAGTCTCAGTCATTCCCTTCAGTAGCTATGTGTATGGAAGTGTTAGGTCTCATGACTGCAGCATCGGACGCGATCCCCTTTGCTCGTTTTCATATGAGACCTCTCCAGCTTTGTATGCTGAACCAATGGTGCAGGGATTATACAAGGATATCACAATTAATATCCTTAAATCCCAATGTTTGACTATCTCTGACTTGGTGATTAGATCACCATCGTATAATTCTAGGGACCTCTTTCGTTCGTCCAACCTAGACTGATCACAACAGATGGGAGTCTTTCAGGTTGGGGAGCTGTTTGGGGATCTGACAGCACAAGGGGTTTGGAAATCTCAAGAGGCGAGATTACCAATAAATATTTTAGAACTCCGTGCGATTCTCAGGGCTCTTCTTTTTTGGCCTCTGTTGAAGAGAGAACCATTCATTTGTTTTCAGACAGACAATATCACAACTGTGGCATATGTCATTCATCAGGGTGGGACTCAAGTCCTCAAGCTATGAAAGAAGTATCTCGGATACTTGTTTGGGCGGAATCCAGCTCCTGTCTAATTTCTGTGGTTCATATTCCAGGTATAGACAATTGGGAAGCGGATTACCTCAGTCGTCACTTCATATCCGGGAGAATAGTCTCTCCACCCAAATGTGTTTTCTCAAGTTGTTCAGATGTGGGGGCTTCCAGAAATACATCTAATGGCATCTCATCTAAACCAGAAACTTCCCAGGTACCTGTCCAGTTCCAGTGATCCTTAGGCAGAAGCAGTAGATGCATTGACACTTCCTTGGTGTTATCAACCTGCTTATATTTTCCCGCCTCTAGTTCTTCTTCCAAGAGTGATCCCAAAATCATCATGGAGCAATCGTTTGTGCTGCTGGTGGCTCCAGCATGGCTTCACAGTTTTTGGTATGCGGATCTTGTTCGGATGTCCAGTTGCCAACATTGGCCATTTCCATTAAGGCCAGACCACCTATCTCAAGGTCTGTTTTTCCATCAGGATCTCAAATCATTAAATTTGAAGGTATGGAAATTGAACCCTTAGTGCTTAGTCATAGAGGTTTCACTGACTCAGTAATTAATACTATGTTGCAGGCTCGTAAATCTGTTTCTAGAAAGATTTATTATTGAGTTTGGAAGACTTACATTTCATGGTGTTCCTCTCATAAATTCTCTTGGCATTCTTTTGAAATTCCTAGAATTTTACAGTTTCTTCAGGATGGTTTGGATAAAGGTTTGTCTGCAAGTTTCTTGAAAGGACAAATCTCTGCTCTTTCTGTTTTATTTCACAGAAAGCTTGCTAAACTTCCTGATATTGTTTTGTGCAGCCTTTGGTTTGTATCAAGCCTGTCATTAAATCAATCTCTCCTCCTTGGAGTCTTAATTTAGTTTTGAAGGCTTTACAGGCTCCTCCGTTTGAGCCTATGCATTCTTTGGACATTCAATTACTTTCTTGGAAAGTGTTTTTTTTTTCTCCATATATTTATTTATATCCAGCAACATATACCATTGTACAGTTCAGCAACTTGCCGCACCACGCAGCGTGCCAAGTAAATAGTACATCAAAACAACAAAAGGAAGAAAAAAAGATGTACAATGGATAGAGAAAAAGACAAAAGAAAATATTGCAATGTATTAGCATAATCAATTAAGTTTCATGCAATCCGCACATTATATATATTGCTGCTGTTTTTTTCCTTTTTTTTTTTTTTTGACAATCAGTGGTGCTGACAGGTGTTTCAGGAAGAGGCAGGGCAAGTGGGCTGCTTGCTGTTCGCGTCGTCCTATCGAGCTCTGTCAACAGCTCCCGTTGATGACAAGCTCCTTGTTCAGTGAAGAGAAGACCGGCCGGAGCACAGAGAGGCGGACCTCGGCATCAAGGAAACTCCTGGGTGCAACAAAAGCTCTGTGGCTGGAGCAGACCACATACATGACAACTGGAGCTGCCAGTGTACCAGACAGGAACAGAGGAACGGCTAGGCTGTAAAGAGGCCTGCATAAACAAGCGGGCTGGAAAAGGGCTACCAGGTGGCTTGTTTGGCATTGAATATGGGTGACATCTCACTACGGAGGCACCAAGCACCAGAGGCAGTCCCTGAACAAGTGTGAGCCAAAGAAGTAAGAAGGGGCGCAACGCCACAAGGGCTACACGGAGTCAGCGGACTGGTAATGTACCATAGACTGTAGAGCTACAGAGAGAGCTAGGTGTCCCGTTTTCTTTTCCCGGTGAACTATATCTGGCCGTGGGGCACTGCATTACTCTTGAAAGCAAACCTGCTGACTTTTATTACGCTAAGCCTTAATTATGAGGTTTGAGTTTCACTTGGCTCTTTCTGTCCTATATTGATCCATACTAAATAAGACAACCGGGACAAAACTTACAAAATATCTGCTTCACCCTCTATGTGGCTCCCATAACCCTGCTACTTGCATTTTTAAAGGGTAGGAGTCTAAAAAAAAAAAATATATATATATATATATATATATATATATATATACATACATATACATACACCTAGAGCTAGCTGGACTAATTGGCCTGTATGTTAAAATCAAGAAAAGAAGGGGGGGCTGTCTCATATTTTAAAGGTTATGCTTGAACTACACTACTATTCAAACTGGCACTGAAGAAGGTCTCTTATTGTTGGGCCAAAGTACAATAATTCCCATAACCCTCTGTGGGTAGGAATATTAAGGCATATTATTATAAAGTGTCCTCTGGCCCTTTTTGCCCGCTATGGAGCGGTAATTATTTCTGCCCTGATGTGCCGTTACAGATTGTGCTAAAGGATCATAACAATTGCAACACAGCTTCAACGCCCTGGGGACATTTAATAACAAGCCAATGACTCTTCTCTTGCTGCCTTAAGCATATTCAACATAGAAAGTTGCATAAAGACTCTGTCTTATTTTTTGCTCTGATATTTAAGAGGAGTTAAAGCCTGCAGGGCTGTGTCCCTCAAATAGCACCTCGTTAGCTTAATATGGAGGGTCTCTCCTTTTACTTCTTTTTTTTTTTTTTTTTTTGAGTTATTTTTTATAAGTAATTAGCCAGTGATTGAGCTGATACTTGTCTAACTGTATAGGTGCATAGGTATAAGTGTAAAGGTATAAGTGAATTCAAAAACCATTATTAATATCTATTGCAAAAAATACAAGTTTGTGTCTACTATAAAGAGGAGGAAGATATAATAGAAAGGTTAATAGAATCTACCATAAAGAGGAGGAAGATATAATAGAAGGTTAAGGGTGTCTCTCTGTATAGCTTCAGCTAGAATGTTATTGTTACCAAAAATTTGCCTTTCTGCTAAGTGTGTTGCTATTGGGATGTAATATCTTTGTGCTTTTAGGCAACTAGTAAAATTGTAAGTCTTATATATAACACTTTTTCACAAATTAAGTAATCACAGACCCTTCGCGGCCATTTCTTCTTTTTTTTTCTACACGTATATTTAGATACACTTCTTGAAAAAAGAAAAAAAAACTGTAGGGATTATTCCCTCCTTCACTAGACTGACTCTAAATTTGTGACTGAGAGCGTATACAGAGTCACTGGTTTTTTGTTATTTTTTTCACCCTCCCGAACTCACTCCCCACTTTTTTTCCTTTTTCTATTTTTATATATATATATATATATATATATATATATATATATATATATATATATTTCACATTGCTATACATAATTCACTTTATGGATAAATTTATTACCTGTCACAAGACTATACCAAGTATGCTGCCCAAAAGCAGAGATAAGAAAAGCAGACTTAGTACAGATAGTATTACCGGCTCCTTTTCCAATGGTAAACAATTAGAGACAATGATACCAGAACAACATGAAATAGTTAAGCAAATCACAGAGTGTATGATGCCGCAATTTGAATTGATAAAAACTGATATAATGAACCTTTCTGTCGAAGTTAAACAATTTACACATAGATTGAATGTAGTAGAGCAAAGGGTCTCTGATATAGAGGATGCAAACTTTCTCCAGAGGGAAACTATTATGCAACACACAAAAGATATCACTGATATGCAACAAAAAATAAATGAGATTGAAGACCGAGCAAGGAGGAATAATGTAAGATTTTTAGGTATACCTGAATCTATTACACAGCAAGAATTATTTAATTATGTTTCAGTCTTATTACCGCAGTCCCTAGGTATTGAAGGGAGTTTATTACCACTGGTAGTGGAGAGGGTTCATCGTATAGGCCCAGTAAAAACCTTACCCAACGGCAGTACTAAAAACAGGCCAGTGATTGCTAAATTTTTAAATTTCCAGGACAAGGCCAGCCTTCTACAGCATTATAAACAGAGAATCCCTTTTTCAATGGGCGATAACAAAATTTTAATGTTTCAAGATTTTTCTAATGAAACCTCCTTAAAGCGAAAAGAAATGGTGCCCTTCTGCACTAAATTAATTAATTTAGGTATGAAGGCTACAATTGTATACCCTGCAACACTTAAAATTTTTACAGAAAATGAACAGGTGGTGTTGAGGGACACGGAAGAAGTAAAATAATTTTTTAAGCATAAAGGTATCCCCTTCTAATTTGACGGCAGGCCATGTATATATACTGCACAGGTACTATTTCTAAAGATTAAAATGAGGGATAAATTGGCAGTCAAGAGTATAGTGGTTATAGTTATTATGTTTGTTGACAACTCCGTGTGGAGTTTAATATTTTTTTTTACAGGCAGGGGTGTCTTGTTTTTTTGTGCTCGCAACACCCCTCCCCTTTCTACTGCCCCCCCTTCTTTCTTTTTTTTTTTCCTCCTTATCTCTCCCCCCCTCTCTCCTTTTTCTTCAGGCCCCCATGTGCTGCCCTCCCTTCTGGTGGAAGGTAGAACAGATTCTTGGAAAGTGTTTCTTTTGGCAATCTCTTCTACTAGAAGAGTTTCTGAATTATCTGCTCTTGCTTGTGAATCTCCTTTTCTGATTTCTCATCAGGATAAGGCAGTTTTGCGGACTTCATTTAAATCCTTACCTAAGGTTGTAAATTCTAACAACATTAAAAGAGAAATTGTTGTTCCTTCCTTTAATCCTAAGAATTCTTTGGAGAGATCTTTGCATTCTTTGGATGTGGTGAGAGCTTTGAAATATGTCAAAGCTACTAAAGATTTCAGGAAGACCTCTAGTCTATTTGTTATTTTTTCTGGTTCCTGGAAAGGTCAGAGGGCTTCTGCCGTTTTCTTGGCATCATGATTAAAACATTTGATTCATCAAGCCTATTTGGAGTTGGGTCAAGCCCCGCCTCAGAGAATTACAGCTCATTCTACTAGATCAGTTTCCACTTCCTGGGCTTTTAAGAATGAAGCTTCAGTTGATCAGATTTGCAAAGCTGCTACTTGGTCTTCTTTGCATACATTTACTAAATTCTACCATTTTGATGTATTTGCTTATTCGGAAGCAGTTTTTGGTAGAAAAGTTCTTCAGGCAGCTGCTTCAGTTTGATTTTTCTGCTTTTGATTTAATTTTTTTCCGCACATTTATGAGAATTAATTTATATTTTGGGTTGTGGATTAATTTTTTTCAGTGGAAATGGCTGTTTATATTTTTATCCCTCCCTCTCTAGTGACTCTTGTGTGGAGTTCCACATCTTGGGTATTGCTATCCCATATGTCACTAGCTCTTGCCAATTAAATGAAAGAAAACATAATTTATGTAAGAACTTACCTGATAAATTCATTTCTTTCATATTGGCAAGAGTCCATGAGGCCCACCCCCTTTTTATGGTGGTTATGATTTTTTTTTTTTATAAAGCACAATTATTTCCAAATTCCTTTGATGCTTTTTACTCCTTTATTTATCATCCCACTTCTTGGCTATTTGTTAAACTGAATTGTGGGTGTATTGAGGGGTGTATTATTTATAGGCATTTTGAGGTTTTGTCCCTCCTGGTAGGATTGTATATCCCATATGTCACTAGCTCATGGACTCTTGCCAATATGAAAGAAATTAATTTATCAGGTAAGTTCTTACATAAATTATGTTTTTGAGGTACCTTCCTCAATAGAGGTTTTTCCTGTTCCAGACCGAGCTTCTGAGATCATTGCTAAGGAGTGGGAGAGACCGGGTATCCCTTTTTCTCCATCTCCTATATTTAAAAAGATGTTTCCCATAGCTGACTCTGTCAAGGAGGCTTGGCAAACAGCCCCCAAGGTGGAAGGAGCTGTTTCCACCCTGGCCAAGAGAACTACTATCCCTATAGAGGATAGTTGTGCCTTTAAAGATCCTATGGACAAAAAAAAATTATAGGGGTTACTCAAAAAGATGTATGTACACCAAGGTTTACAATGGCAACCAGCTGTGTGCATTGCTACCGTCACTAGTGTGGCGGCATATTGGTTTGATGCATTGTCTGATGCTATTAGGAAAGACACTCCCCTTGATGAGATCCAGGATCGGCTAAAAGCTCTTAAGTTGGCTAATTCCTTTATCACTAATGCTTCCCTACAGGTTATCAAACTGGGAGCAAAGATTTCAGGTTTTTCTGTTCTAGCCCGCAGAGCCTTATGGTTAAAGCCTTGGTCTGCGGATGTATCATCTAAGTCTAAACTTTTAGCGATTCTTTACAAAGGGAAGACCTTGTTTGGACCTGGCTTTCTGATATTACGGGAGGTAAGTGTCATCTTTTCCCTCATAAGAGAAACAAGCAAATGGGACGTCAGAGTAATTTTCGTTCCTTTCGAAATGTCAAGGGAAATTCTTCCGCTTCCAAGCAAGAACAGGCTAAACCTTCCTGGAGACCCAATCAGTCTTGGAACAAGGGAAAACAATCCAAGAAGCCTGCTGTTGAATCAAAGACAGCAGGAAGGGCATGCCTCCGATCCGGGACCGGATCTTGTAGGGGGCAGGCTTTCCTTCTTTGCTCAGGCTTGGGTTTGAGATGTTCAGGATCCCTGGGCAGTGAACATAGTGTCCCAGGGATACAAACTAGAGTTCCAAAGTTTTGCTCCCAGAGGCAGGTTTCGGTTTTCAAGATTATCTGTAGACCAGACAAAAAGGCGTTCTTACACTGTGTATGGGACCTCTCTGACCTGGGAGTAATAGTCCCTGTTCCAATGCAAGTACGGGGTCTGGGGTTTTATTCCAATCTGTTCATGGTTCCCAAAATTTTAGATCTCAAGAGTCTAAACAAATTCCACAGAGTAACGTCCTTCAAGATGGAAACTATTTGTTCCATTCTTCCTTTGGTCCAAGCGGGTCAATTTATGACAACAGTGGATTTAAAGGGCGCGTACCTGCATGTTCCCATTCACAGGGATCATCACAAGTTTCATAGGTTTGCTTTTCTAGACAAACACTTCCAATTTATGGCTCTTCCTTTCGGTCTTGCCACAGCTCGCAGAATTTTCTCAAAGGTTCTGGGATCTCTGTTGGCGGTGCTCCAATTACAGGGCATTGCAGTGGCGCCCTATCTGGATGACATCCTGGTCCAGGCGCCATCCTTTCAACAAGCAAGTAACCACCCGGAAATGTTGTTATCCTTCCTGCGATCTCACGGTTGGAAGATAAATTTGGAAAAGAGCTCCTTAGTTCCAAATACAAGGGTAACTTTCTTGGGAACCATAATAGATTCCCTATCAATGAAGATTTTTCTGACAGAAGTTAGGAAATCAACTATTTTCAATTCTTGCCTAGCGCTTCAGTCCGCTCCTCGGCCTTCAGTGGCTCAGTGCATGGAGGTAATTGGGCTGTTGTTGGGCTGGCGGTGGCAGCGGCGGCAACGGACATCAGCCCGTTCGCTCGTTTCCACCTCAGACCTCTGCAGTTAAACATGCTCAGTCAATGAAACTGAGATTATGCGGATTTGTCTCCTCAAATTCTACTGGAGCAGGAGACAAGGGATTCTCTTCAGTGGTGGTTGTCTCAGAATCATCTTTCGCAGGCCCTCCTGGGTGATTGTGACAACAGATGCCCGTCTTCTAGGATGGGGAGCAGTCTGGGGCTGCCTAAAGGCTCAGGGAGTTTGGACTCAGTCAGAATCTGTTCTGCCTATAAACATTCTGGAGCTGACCGCGATCTTCAATGCTCTTCTGGCCTGTCCCCAGTTAGCCTCGGCCCAGTTTATCAGGTTCCAGTCGGACAACATAACTTCAGTGGCTTACATCAATCATCAGGGAGAAACGTGGAGTTCCTTAGCAATGACAGAGGTAGCCAAGATAATTCGGTGGGAGGAGACTCTTGCTGTCTGTCGGCGATCCACATCCCGGGGGTGGACAAGTGGGAGGTGGACTTCTTGAGCAGACAGACCTTTCACCCGGGGGAGTGGGAACTCCATCCGGAAGTGTTTTCCAGCCTGATTCTCTAATGGGGTCAGCCGGAATTGGATCTCATGGCATCTCAACGGATTACCAAACTTCCGAGGTATGGATCAAGGTCAAGGGACCCTCGGGTGGTGTTGATAGATGCCCTGGCGGTACCTTGGAATTTCAGTCTGGCATACCTATTTCCTCCGTTCGGTCTTCTCCCTCGGGTCATTGCTCGAATCAAGCAGGAGAGGGCGTCGGTGATCCTCATTGCACCGGCTTGGCCTTGCGGGATTTGGTATGCAGATCTGGTGGAAATGTCATCTCCCACCTTGGAGACTTCCGTTGAGGAAGGACCTTCTACTTCAGGGGCCCTTCATCCAAATCTAGTTTCTCTGAAGCTCACTTCTTGGAGATTGAACGCTTAATTTTATCTAAGCGGGGATTTTCAAAATTGGTCATTGAGACCATGATTCAGGCTCGTAAACCTGTGACTAGAAGGATTTACCATAAGATCTGGTGTAAATACATATATTGGTGTGAATCCAAAGGCTTCTCTTGGAGTAGAGTTAGGAGTCCTAGAATTCTGTCATTTCTCCAAGAAGGTTTGGAGAAAGGATTATCTGCAAGTTTCCTAAAGCAGTGATTTTCAACCTTTGTTTTGCCACTGGAAATTTTTTTTACATTAAAAAAATCCTGCGGCACACCACCATACCAAAATTTTACAAAATTACACGTAGCCTAATACAGCATATATATATATATATATATATATATATATATATATATATATATATATATATATATATATATATATAAACAATTTAGTCAAGTCAATTAAGCTTTATTAGCATGACAGTCACTACAACTGTATTGCCAAAGCTAGAGGCACAATAATACCAATCAAAATATCACTGAGAACAACAACATGCATCAACAACAAAACTGCAACAAGTGCAAAAAACAATAATGAGCAAGGAAGAAAAAAATGAGTTATTACAAAAATACAGTACAGTGGTACACCAAAGTGAACAACAACAATAGTGAGGAAACGCAAACAAACAAAAGGCAACCGTTTAGTCTCTCAATTTGTTTATACTCACTCAGTGTGAAACCTGGGCCTGTTTAGATAAACACAAAAAAAGGGAGTGAACCTGCGCCAAAATTAAACTGTTACACACACACTCCAACTGATCACTAAAGATCTCTCAAATCCTTAACATAAGCAATTAATACAGAGTAAAAAGCCAGGGAGCGCAAACGCAGAAGATTAACCACAAGTGCCAAAAACGGATAAATATAGCTATTAGTATATCAGAAGAAGTATAGCTATTAATATATCAGAAGGTGCTGAATATATAAGCTGGAGGATAAATATCAAGTTATATGTAAATTAATAAATCATGAATTTAATACAGTATCCTATACTATAAAAGGCCAATTGTGTTTGTCCGAAGCTGTCATGCGCAGTAGAGACAGCATGAGGACAAACACACCTGGCCTTAAATCCCTACCTGATCTGCCGACTGCCGTGAGCAGAAGTGGGTGTGGCCGAGTGGGGGGGGGGGTTACTGTGAAGGGGGCGTGGCCTATCACGAAGGCCCGTGAAAGACCGTGGAGAGAGCTCAAACAGCTCAAAAGAGGGGAGCGAGGAGAGAGAGATCAAGAGGGGGGGAGAGAGAGAGAAGGGAGAGAGAGAAGGGGAGCGAGAGAGACAGAGGGGGGAGATAGAGAGAGAGAGAAAGAGGGGAGATGTGGAGAGAGAGAGGGGAGAGAGAAAGAGAGAGGGGGAGATAGAGAGAGAGGGGAGATGTGGAGAGAGAGAGAGAAGGGAGAGAAAGAGGGGAGAGAGAAAGAGAGAGGGGGGAGATAGAGAGGGGAGAGAGAAAGAGAGAGGGGGGGAGATAGAGAGGGGAGAGAGAAAGAGAGAGACAGAGGAGAGAGAGGGAAGAGAAAGAGGGGGAGAGAGAGAGGGGAGAGAGAGAAAGAGAGAGGGGGGATAGAGAGAGAGGTGAGAGAGATAGAGGGGGGATAGATAGAGAGAGACAGAGGAGAGGGAGAGGGGAGATGTGGATGGAGAGAGAGAAAAGAGAAAGAGGGGGAGTGAGAGAGAGAGGGGAGAGAAAGAGAGAGAGGGGATAGAGAGAGAGGGGAGAGAGAAGGGGAGCGAGAGAGACAGAGGGGGGAGATAGAGAGAGAGAGAGGGGAGAGAGAAAGAGGGGAGATGTGGAGAGAGAGAGGGGAGAGAGAAAGAGAGAGGGGGGAGATAGAGAGAGAGGGGAGATGTGGAGAGAGAGAGAGAAGGGAGAGAAAGAGAGAGGGGGGAGATAGAGAGGGGAGAGAGAAAGAGAGAGACAGAGGAGAGAGAGAGAGGGGAGATGTGGATGGAGAGAGAGGGAAGAGAAAGAGGGGAAGAGAAAGAGGGGGAGAGAGAGAGGGGAGAGAGAAAGAGAGAGGGGGGATAGAGAGAGAGGGGAGAGAGAGATAGAGGGGGGATAGATAGAGAGAGAGGAGAGAGAGAGAGGGGAGATAGAAAGAGGGGAGAAAGAGAGAGAGAAAGAGAGAGGGGGAGATAGATAGAGAGGGGAGAGAGAGAGGGGAGATGTGGAGAGAGAGAAAGAGAGAGGGGGAGAGAGAGAGGGGAGAGAGAGTAGAGACAGCACGAGGACAAACACACCTGGCCTTAAATCCCTACCTGATTTGCCGACTGCCGCAAGCAGAAGTGGGCGTGGCCGAGCGTGTGGGGGACGTGGATGACCGTGACGGGGCGCGGCCTATCGAGAAGACCCGTGAAGTGGGCGGAGTCTATCGTGAAGGCCCATGAATGGGGCGGAGCCTAGCATGAAGGGGGTGGGGCTGTGAAAGGCTGTGGAGAGAGCTCAAACAGCTCAAAAGAGGGGAGAGAGAGATCAAGAGGGGAGAGAGAGATCAAGAGGGGAGAAAGAGAGAGGGGAGAGAGAGAGAGGGGAGAGAGAGAAGGGGGAGAGAGAGAAAGAGGGGAGAGAGAAAGAGAGGAGATGTGGAGAGAGAGAAAGAGAGAGGGGGGAGAGATAGAGAGAGGGGAGAGAGAGAGGGGAGATGTGGGGAGAGAGAGAGAAGAGAGAGAAGGGAGAGAAAGAGGGGAGAGAGAGAGAGGGGGGGGGGAGAGAGAGGGGGGAGAGAAAGAGAGGGGTGGAGAGAAAGAGGGGAGAGAGAAAGAGAGGAGATGTGGAGAGAGAAAGAGAGAGGGGGGAGAGATAGAGAGAGGAGAGAGGGGAGATGTGGGGAGAGAGAGAGAAGGGAGAGAAAGAGGGGAGAGAGAAAGAGAGAGGGAGAGAGAGAGAGAGGGGGGAGAGAGGGGGGGGGAGAGAGGAGGGGTGGAGAGAGAGAGGAGGGGGGAGAGAGAAAGAGAGAGGGGGGGGAGAGAGAGAGGGGAGAGAGAAAGAGAGGAGATGTGGAGAGAGAAAGAGAGGGGGGAGAGATAGAGAGAGGAGAGAGAGAGAGGGGAGATGTGGAGAGAGAGAGAGTGAAGGGAGAGAAAGAGGGGAGAGAGAAAGAGAGAGGGGAGATAGAGAGAGGGGAGAGAGAGAGAGAGAGAGGAGGGAGAGGGAGAGACATGAGAGAGAGAGGGGAGAGGGAGGTTGAGAGAAGGGAGAGAGAGAGGGGGGAGATGGAGAGAGAGAGAGGGGAGATAGAGAGAGATAGAGGGGAGAGAGAGTGAGGAGAGAGAGGGGAGGGAGAGGTTGAGAGAGGGAAGAGAGAGAGAGAGGGGAGAGAGAGAGAGGGGAGAGAAAGAGAGAGGGGAGAGAAAGAAAGAGGGGAGAGAGAAAGAGAGAGGGGAGCGAGAGAGAGGGGAGTGAGAGAGAGGGGGAGAGAGAGAGGGGGGGAGAGAGAGAGGGGGGAGAGAGAGAGAGAGAGGGGAGATGGAGCGAGAGAGAGAGGTGAGAGAGAGAAAGAGAGAGGGGAGAGAGAGAAAGAGAGAGAGGAGATGGGGAGATAGAGAGGGAGAGAGAGAGCGCAAAAGAGGGGGGGAGAGAGAGTGCAAAAGAGGGGGGAAAGAG
This sequence comes from Bombina bombina, assembly GCF_027579735.1. NCBI lineage: Eukaryota > Metazoa > Chordata > Amphibia > Anura > Bombinatoridae > Bombina > Bombina bombina. Next base: position 834,716,481 of record NC_069501.1, read on the forward strand.
AGAGCGCAAAAGAGAGGGGTGGATAGAGAGCTTAAAAGAGAGGGGGAGAGAGAGCGCATAAGAGAGAGTGGAGAGAGAGAAAGCAAAAGAGAGTGGGAGGGAGAGAACGCAAGGGGTGGGACCACTGTTCTGCAAAAAATGGCCCATGTGAACGGGCTTTAGGACTAGTTATAAAATAAAACAAATATAAGGACGACCTTAAAGTGATGGTAAACTCACTATAATGACAATGCTATTTCCTAAAGCTTTTATTACAAATATACCTTGTATACTCTTATTTCTTTACTAATCAATGTTTAAGACAGAGTAAATTACTTTTTTTATTTGCAGGATTGCCTGTCCCTGGCCGCCTCCGTGTAAAAAATACTGATTGTGAAATTTGATTGACATATGGCGCATCCAATAGCAGATGCACCATACGCCCTATGTATTTGATCTTAACTTTTTGCTTTAAAAAAACACGAGATCTCACACAATCCTCCAAAGCTGCATATCCCTCACATATAGATGTGCATATCCCTCACATAACAGTCTGTTTACATGAGGCCGCTGTCGGCTCATCTGATAACTGCACTTGCGCAGTGTGCATTGCTAATTAGGAGCCCTCAAAGCAGCGGCACGGGAGCGTGCTGAAGATCAAATACATAGGGCGTATGGTGCATCTGCTATTGGATGCGCCATATGTCAATGAAATTTCACAATCAGTATTTTTTACACGGAGGCGGCCAGGGACAGGCAATCCTGCAAATAAAAAAAAGTAATTTACTCTGTCTTAAACATTGATTAGTAAAGAAATAAGAGTATACAAGGTATATTTGTAATAAAAGCTTTAGGAAATAACATTGTCATTATAGTGAGTTTACCATCACTTTAAGTTAAGCAATACATAATAAAAGACATTAATATAATAAAAACATATAAACAATGTTGAGACAAATAATAACAAGTTGCGCTGATTGCAGAACAAGTGGCAACAAGTCAGTTTAGAAAACAGCCGTCTAAACAGCTGTTCAGTTAAATCGATCGTGCAAATAACTTTATTTATATAGATGAAAAGGAAAATTCCTCTTAAGGTATTATCACAAGATGTTGTTGAAACAAACAACCTGTACTCGCAGTGGGAACTGCTGCAGTCGGCGTAATTTTAACACACTGATGAATCTATCTCTTTATAAACTGTATGGTGATTCTCCAAAATGTGTAAAGTCAAGAACCGTGTTAAAGAGTGTAACACCAATGATAGTGAATGACTTGATGGCTGCAAGAAAACACACTGACTGGTCTGGTCGTACCCAACAAACTAAGACCATCAGGAATGCCGTAGCAAAAGTTTAAAAGCGCCACTGATCCAAGTCCACTATCCAAGTTACAAATATCAGGTGTGCTCCGATGTGGAGTCACGTGAGCAACACGTTTCAAATGATCTTTCTCAAGCTCTTTTGTGTCAAACAAGTCATTTGCACGATCGATTTAACTCAACAGCTGTTTAGACAGATTTGTTTTCTAAACTGACTTGTTGCCATTTGTTGCAATCAGCGTAACTTGTTATTAATTATTTGTCTCAACATTGTTTATATGTTTTTATTATATTAATGTCTTTTATTATGTATTGCTTAACTTAAGATCGACCTTATATTTGTTTTATTTTATAATACTGTATTAAATTCATGTTTTATTAATTTACATATAACTTGATATTTATCCTCCAGCTTATATATTCAGCACCTTCTGATATATTAATAGCTATATTTATCCGTTTTTGGCACTTGTGGTTAATCTTCTGCGTTTGGCTAATCATTTGCGATAGTATCAGCTTATTATATATCCTATATATCCAATACAGTTACATTTCATCTTTTTTTTTTAGCGCTCCCTGGCTTTTTACTCTAAATGACCTGTTTAGATAAACACAAAGCCAGTCACTACATTTAGGAATCAATTAACAGTTAGGAATCAAACAATGCCTATACGTCTACATAGGTTCCTAGGACCAAGTCCTCACCTCAGGGAAATAGACAGAGGATACGACCCGTAAGGAAAAAGAAAAGGAGATGGGAAATGACCTACCCAGACAAGCTGGGCAGGAGTAGGGATTTGAGGGAAAAGTTTAACATACAATCTGGTATATGATTGTCCCTGCATGTCCGGACGAGTGCGTAGGGTAGCAGCAGCTACCAGCTTCAGTTCCGCTTCAGGAGTGCACTTAAGCAAGAAGGGACCAATTCACAGCGGCACACCTGACAATCTTTCATGGCACACTAGTGTGCCACAGCACAGTGGTTGAAAATCACTGCCCTAAAGGGTCAAATATCTGCCTTGTCTATTTTGTTACACAAACGTCTGGCAGACGTGCAGTCATTTTGTCAGGCCTTAGTCAGGATCAGGCTTGTGTTCAAACCAGTTACACCTCCCTGGAGTCTTAATTTAGTTCTTAAGGTTCTTCAAGGGGCTCCGTTTGAGCCTATGCATTCCTTAGATATTAAGATATCTTGGAAAGTTTTGTTTTTTAGTGGCTATTTCTTCTGCTCATAGAGTGTCAGAGCTCTCGGCATTACAGTACGAGTCACCTTACAAGAAATATATAAATTGGTGAGAGTGCGCTAGCAGCAACAGGGGATGTGTCACTGGTATAGGCAAATATATAAAATCAATAAAGCAAATAAGTGATAAAATACAAACACATTTATATCAATAAACACATAGGTAAAATCCTGAATTGGTTCAATTGTGCTAAACAGCAGCAGGGAATAGTACGAGTCACCTTATCTTATTTTTCATTCGGATAAGGTAGTTTTACGTACAAAGTTAGGTTTTCTTACTAAAGTTCTTTCTGACCGGAACATTAATCAGGAGATTGTGGTTCCTTCATTGTGTCCTAATCCTTCTCAGGTGGAACGACTTCTACACAATTTAGACGTGGTCCGTGCTCTAAAATTTTACTTACAGGCAACCAAGGATTTTCGTCATTCCTCTGCCTTGTTTGTGGTTTTCTCTGGAAAGTGTAAGGGCCAGAAAGCTACGGCTACTTCTCTTTCTTTTTGGCTGAAGAGTATCAATGGTTTTGCTTATGAAACTGCTGTACAGGAACCTCCAGAGAGGGTTACGGCTCATTCCACGAGGGCTGTTTCTTACTCATGGGCATTCAAAAATGAAGCTTCTGTAGATCAGATTTGCAAGGCTGCAACTTGGTCTTCTCTTGACACTTTTTCAAAATTCTACAAATTTGACACTTTTTGCCTCGGCTGAGGCCGCTTTTGGGAGAAAGGTTCTTCAAGCAGTGGTGCCTTCCGTTTAGTTTCCCTGTCTTGTCCCTCCCTTATCATCTGTGTACTCTAGCTTGGGTATCGATTCCCAATAGTAATTAGATGATTCATGGACTCATTGTATCATTAAAAAGAAAAGAAAATGTATGCTTACCTGATAAATTTATTTCTTTTTTGACACAATGAGTCCACGGCCTGCCTTGTTTTATAGACAGGTTGTTGGTTTGTTATAAACTTCAGACACCTCTGCACCTTGTTGCTTCCTTTCTCTCCTTTACTTCTGTCGAATGACTGGGGTGAGAGGGAAGGGAGGTAATATTTATCAACTTTGCTGTGGTGCTCTTTGCCGCCTCCTGCTGAGCAGGAGTGATATTCCTAATAGTAATTAGATGATCCATGGACTCATCGTGTCAAAAAAGAAATCAATTTCAGGTAAGCATAAATTTTCTTTTTTTTTGGTCCTTTTTTCTTATGTATGCATACAAAAACTTTTTGTTAAGTATAGTCTTGAGTCCTAAGTTTGATATACAGTACAGTGTCCCTACTTACAAACTTTCAAGTTACAAATTTTCATGGAAGTTAGTCCAGTTTTTGTTCACTCCATGCCAGCCCCTATAAGCTGTTTTACTATACAAGGTAAGATTAAAAATGTTTTCTTTAAAGTATTGTTTGTTTTTTTATGTACTACTGTACTGTGTGTGAAAAGTATTATAAAGTGAGGTTTATAATACTTTTCACACAAATTACAATACAGTTGAACTTACGAACGTGCTCCTGGAACGGAATTCTTTCGTAATTAGGGGACTTACTGTATTTGTGCTTTGATTGCACATTTTTTAGACTCACACTCGGTGAGTATGAAAAGTGTTGTTTTTTTAGTTATCCTAACTATTCATGCCTTGTTCTTTCAGTAACAAGCACTTTAGAAAATGTTTATCCTGTCCCCAAAATGCTGAGAAGCTGTTATGCAGCTTGTAAAAATTGAATAGTTTGTCACTTGTATATGGTAAACCCCTTAGAAGTTCTTGGCATTCATTTTATGGTTCAACCTTGCCAAAACACCTAACTCAAGGATTCTGTACTTATGTTCTCTAATAAAAGAAAAAAATATATTTTTATTTTTTATGGTCACACTGTATGCAAAAATGAGCAGGAATAAAATTAAACATAAATAGGGGTTTTGTAATTCATTTAAACATGTATACATGCTTCTACAACTGTCATCTTACTTAAATTTGTAAATAAACTCTAAATACACCAATGATGAGACCATCACCTAGGTGCTAAATAGATACATTTTGTTTTATATACAAATTTGGTTGCTGCCATGGTGATTACATGAGCAAGTGACCGTTTCAAAGCAAGGTGTTTTTTTGTTGTTCTTTTTTAAAGTGTGTCAATAGCACAATTTTGATAGGTGGATGATTGTATATGGCATATGCAGACAATAAGTAATACAAGAGCCTTTGTATCCAGTATTCTCCATATAATAAAGATGTCCGTTTAGTAATTGCAATACATATGAATTACACAAGACTTTTAAATAAGTTCTTGTGCCCTTTTATGTCATCTATGGTATATACTAAAAAAAAAATCTTAATAAATGTCCCTTTTTGGGCAATTTAATTTCATGTTCAAGACCTACAAAATGACCTCTTTCAGATAGTCACTTCAAATTTAGGTCAAATTAGGGAAGAAAGGGCTTCTTAGAGATCCATCGGCCAATAATTTCTGGTGCCTAGTTTTGCATGTAGCTGCTGTTTACAGTATTTGCTAAATCATATAGAGGGGCAACTAGGATTCTTATGTGTCATGTCAGTGGAGAAACAGTGATACTAAACCCAATTTTTTCTTTCTTTCATGATTTGGATAGAGCATGCAATTTTAAGCAACTTTCTAATTTACTCCTATTTTTCTTTGTTCTCTTGGTATCTTTATTTGAAAAGCAGGAATGAAAGCTTAGGAGCCAGCCCATTTTAGATTCAGCACCTGCGTAGCGTGTGCTGATAGGTAGCAAGCACTATCTAGAGAGCTAAACCAAAAATGGGCCGTCTATTCTTAAGCTTTCATTTATGCTTTTTCAGATAAAGATACTAAGAGAACGAAAAAAGTTAATAGTAATTTAGAAAGTTGCTTAAAATTAGCATGCTTTATCCGAATCCTAAAAGAAAAAAATTGTGTTTAGTATCCCTTTAAGATATAGCTATATCACAAGCAACAATGAGTTGAGTCTGTTTGCAGTTTCCTATTGTTTAATGTCATCACGCACAATGTGATTTTGGCATATCAAAACCACTACAGAAATTCTAAGAATGAGATCCTCCCTCATTCTACCAGTGCGACTGATGAATGGAAAAAGGTATGCTGAATAAAACGAAAATCACTGAGCAAAACAGTTGACATTCACGTAATGGTTCAGTTGCTTGTATTCTGTGCATTTAATTCTTTCTCAAAATAGTATTGAGGTATACTCAGCTCTTACTATTTTTGTACAGTTAGAACTTAGAGTATTTCCAGAAGGCTCTGTAGCCCAGAGTTACAGAAGGAAGTTAGGTGTAAGATTAGAGATCAGACTTAAGTCAGATGAAATTGTTACTTTATTGGCGCTGTGATAGCTTTAACAGCATACATCCAACCAGTTCTGGGCTCGGTTTGTTTTATATGTTGAGTGGAGATGTGAAAGGACTATCCATTTCTTCTGGGATATATGTTCCTGACCAGCAGGAAGATCCAAAATTCCAGAGCTTTGCTCCTCCTTACTCTGTATTTTCTTCCACTAGCCCAATTTATTATTTTCTCTCTGCAAGGAGAAGGTTGAATTTGAGGTGCTGTTGTTGTATATAAGTAGGTTGATTAGAGTTTTCTTATTGATCGTAGACCCATTATACCAGTCAGAGGCACCTGTTAAGACAGAGGGATAGTAAGAGTTCATACTGGAAGTGGGAATCTCCCAGTATAGAGATGTCATGGTCCTTTCAGGCAAGATATAGGTGTATCTGCCAATTTTCTGCATTACAGTGTTCTGCTCCTATTATATATTTATTTAGCAGACTAACCAGCAGCTGTGTTAAGTAATGGAAGGTGTGTTGTCTTTATTATAGACTCACTTTAAGAAACTGTTTTTGTCAGAAAGTACATATTGGTGCTCAGCTCTTACATAGCTTAGTTTTGAGGATATTTGGTCTCTGTTGTGAGTAATCCTCACTGTTTGTATCATAAGGTTCAGAGGTCTTTAGATTCCAGTCTTTTTGTCTGGGACCCTAATATCTTTTAGAAGCTTAAGTCCTATATTCAGTCTTAAAGTGAATGTAAATTTTGATGTTTAAGTGCCCGGTTTTTAAAACTTTGATTAAAAACAGGGGCACTTTAATTCATCAAAATTTACATTTCACTCCTGTTGTGACAAAAAACTTACCTTTTAAACTTCACAGCAGCTGCTGCTTCCTCCGGTCTCACAAGCCATTTCTGATGTCAGAAATGATTGATAGGTCATCCTCCAATCACAGATTCCCCCCCGGGGGATTCAGTGTCTGATTCACTGCTGTGATTGGAGGAAGCCAGATACCTCATTTTAGACCCAGGAAGAGGCTTTGAAACAGGTGGAGGAAACTGGAGCTGCTGTGAAGATTAAAAAGTAAGTTTATTTTCACAACAGGAGTGAAATGAAAATATTGATGAATTAAAGTGCCCCTGTTTTTAATCAAAGTTTTAAAAACCGGGCACTTTAGCATCAAAATTTACATTCACTTTAAGTGGCTTAATTATCATTTACTGTGCCTCCTTGGGTATGTGCAGGCATACACCAGCTTCTGAGGTAGCTTTCTCTTTAGAGTCCTTGTCTTTAGTGTCCTTTGTGGTAGGTGATATACTGAAATAATAGCAGTCAGTTTCCTTCACACGTGTGCGTTTCAGTGCCTGCCAGGGCATAGTGTCACCCCAGTGCAACTAATATCTGGTGTAACAGTAGTGTACATTTAAAAAAACAACACTTTTTTTACTGTGAAATAATAGCAGTCAGTTTCCTTCACACGTGTGCGTTTCAGGGCCTGCCTGACAGGGCACAGTGTCACCCCAGTGCAACTCATATCTGGTGTAACAGTAGTGTACATTTAAAAAAAACAACACTTTTTTGACTGTGAAATAATAGCAGTCAGTTTCCTTCACACGTGTGCGTTTCAGTGCCTGCCAGGGCACTGTGTCACCCCAGTGCAACTCATATCTGGTGTAACAGTAGTGTACATTTAAAAAAAAACAACACTTTTTTGACTGTGAAATAATAGCAGTCAGTCTCCTTCACGCGTGTGCGTTTCAGTGCCTGCCAGGGCACAGTGTCACCCCAGTGCAACTCATATCTGGTGTAACAGTAGTGTACATTTAAAAAAAACAACACTTTTTTGACTGTGAAATAATAGCAGTCAGTCTCCTTCACGCGTGTGCGTTTCAGTGCCTGCCAGGGCACAGTGTCACCCCAGTGCAACTCATATCTGGTGTAACAGTAATGTACATTTAAAAACAACAACACTTTTTTGACTGTGAAATAATAGCAATCAGTTTCCTTCACACATGGGCGTTTCAGTGCCTGCCAGGGCACAGTGTCACCCCAGTGCAACTCATATCTGGTGTAACAGTAGTGTACATTTAAAAAAAAAAAAACACTTTTTTGACTGTGAAATAATAGCAGTCAGTTTCCTTCACACGTGTGCGTTTCAGTGCCTGCCAGGGCACAGTGTCACCCCAGTGCAACTCATATCTGGTGTAACAGTAGTGTACATTTAAAAAAAAACAACACTTTTTTGACTGTGAAATAATAGCAATCAGTTTCCTTCACACGTGTGTGTTTCAGTGCCTGCCACGGCACAGTGTCACCCCAGTGCAACTCATATCTGGTGTAACAGTAGTGTATATTTAAAAAAAAAAAACACTTTTTTGACTGTGAAATAATAGCAATCAGTTTCCTTCACACGTGTGCGTTTCAGTGCCTGCCAGGGCACAGTGTCACCCCAGTGCAACTCATATCTGGTGTAACAGTAGTGTACATTTAAAAAAAACAAACACATTTTTGACTGTGAAATAATAACAGTCAGTTTACTTCACACGTGTGCGTTTCAGTGCCTGCCAGGGCACAGTGTCACCCCAGTGCAACTCATATCTGGTGTAACAGTAGTGCACTTTTAAAAAAACAACACTTTTTTGACTGTGAAATAATAGCAATCAGTTTCCTTCACACGTGTGCGTTTCAGTGCCTGCCAGGGCACAGTGTCACCCCAGTGCAACTCATATCTGGTGTAACAGTAGTGTACATTTAAAAAAAACAACACTTTTTTGACTGTGAAATAATAGCAGTCAGTTTCTTTCACACGTGTGCGTTTCAGTGTCTGCCAGGGCACAGTGTCACCCCAGTGCAACTCATAACTGGTGTAACAGTAGTGTACATTTAAAAAAACAACACTTTTTTGACTGTGAAATAATAGCAGTCAGTTTCCTTCACACGTGTGCGTGTCAGTGCCTGCCAGGGCACAGTGTCACCCCAGTGCAACTCATATCTGGTGTAACAGTAGTGTACATTTAAAAAACAACACTTTCTTTCATGTAATTAGCAAGAGTCCATGAGCTAGTGACGTATGGGATATACATTCCTACCAGGAGGGGCAAAGTTTCCCAAACCTCAAAATGCCTATAAATACACCCCTCACCACACCCACAATTCAGTTTTACAAACTTTGCCTCCCATGGAGGTGGTGAAGTAAGTTTGTGCTAGATTCTACGTTGATATGCGCTTCGCAGCAGGCTGAAGCCCGGTTTTCCTCTCAGAGTGCAGTGAATGTCAGAGGGATGTGAAGAAAGTATTGCCTATTTTGAATACAATGGTCTTCTAGGGGATAACAGAGAACCTATGAAATAGATCTATTTCATAGGTTCTCTGTTATCGGTCGTAGAGATTTCTTCTCCTACCACCCTTTTCAGATCGACGATATACTCTTATATACCATTACCTCTACTGATTCTCGTTTCAGTACTGGTTTGGCTAACTACTATATGTAGATGAGTGTCTTAGGGTAAGTAAATCTTATTTTATTTATGACACTCTAAGCTATGGTTGGGCACTTTATATGTAAAGTTCTAAATATATGTGTTTAAACTTATATTTGCCATGATTCAGGATAATCAGTATTCCTTCATTCAAACTGTCAGTTTCATTATTTGGGATAATGCATATGAATAAATATTTTTTTCTTAACTTAAAAATTTTCAATTGACTTTTTTTCCCTGCGGGCTGTTAGGCTTGTGGGGGCAGAAAATGCTTCAATTTATCGCGTCATTCTTGGCGCAAACTTTTTGGCACAAAATTCTGTCATTTCCGGCGCCATAGTTGACGCCGGAAGTTTGTTCGTGGTTGCGTCATTTTTTGACTTATGTGTATTACAGATGTTTTTTTGCGCCAAAAAATGTGGGCGTCGTTTTTGACGTCAGAGGATGTGGCGTCATACTTGGCGCCAAAAAATATGGGCGTTGTATTTGGCGCCAATAATGTGGGCATCATACTTGGCGCCAAAAAATGTGGGCGTCATTCTGGTCTCCACCTTTTTTCACATTATTTAAGTCTCACTTTTTCATTGCTTCTGGTTGCTAGAGGCTTGTTTATTTTGCATCTTTTCCCATTCCTGAAACTGTCATTTAAGGAATTTGATAATTTTGCTTTATATGTTGTTTTTTCTATTACATATTGCAAGATGTCACAACCTGACCCTGGATCAGAATCTACTTCTGGAAAGACGCTGCCTGATGCTGGTTCTACCAAAGTTAAGTGCATTTGTTGTAAACTTTTGGTAACTGTTCCTCCGGCTGTAGTTTGTGTTAGTTGTCATGATAAACTTTCTAACGCAGATAGTGTCTCCATTAGTAATAATCCTTTACCTGTTGTTTTTCCTTCAACATCTAATGTTCAGGATGTCCCTGTTAATGTAAAAGAATTTGTTTCTAATTCAATTAGGAAGTCTTTGTCTGTTATTCCTCCTTCCAGTAAACGTAAAAGGTCTTTTAAAACTTCTCATATTTCAGATTAATTTTTAAGTGACCGCCATCATTCTGACTTATCTGTTTCTGATGAGGATCTATCTGGTTCAGAAGATTCTGCTTCAGATATTGACACTGATAAATCTTGATATTTATTTAAGATGGAGTTTATTCCTTCTTTACTTAAAGAAGTGTTGATTGCATTAGATATGGAGGAGTCTAGTCCTCTTGATACTAAATCTACTAAGCGTTTAAATTTAGTTTTTAAACCTCATGTAGTTATTCCAGAAGTTTTTCCAGTGTCTGATGCTATTTCAGAAGTAATTTCTAGGGAATGGAATAGTCTGGGTACTTCATTTACTCCTTCTCCAAGGTTTAAGAAATTGTACCCTGTGCCATCTGATAGATTAGAATTTTGGGACAAAATCCCTAAAGTTGATGGGGCTATCTCTACTCTTGCTAAACGTACAAGTATTCCTATGGCGGATAGTACTTCCTTTAAGAATCCTTTAGATAGGAAGCTTGAATCCTTTCTTAGGAGAGCTTATTTATGTTCAGGTAATCTTCTTAGACCTGCTTTTTCTTTGGCTTATGTTGCTGCAGCTTCCACTTTCTGGTTGGAGGCTTTAGCGCAACAAGTTTCAGACCATAATGCTTATAGCATTGTTAAACTTCTTCAACATGCTAATAACTTTATTTGTGATGCCATTTTTTATATCATTAGAATTGATGTCAGGTATATGTCTTTAGCTATTTTAGCTAGAAGAGCTTTATGGCTTAAATCCTGGAATGCAGATATGACTTCTAAGTCAACTTTGCTTTCTCTTTCTTTCCAAGGTAATAAATTATTTTGTTCACAGTTGGATTCTATAATTTCAACTGTTACTCGGGGGAAAGGAACCTTTTTGCCTCAGGACAAAAAATCTAAAGGTAAATATAGGGCTGCTAATCGTTTTCTTTCCTTTAGTCAGAATAAGGAACAGAAGCCTGACCCTTCCCCTAAAGGAACGATTTCCGTTTGGAAACCTTCTCCAGTCTGGATTAAATCCAAGCCTTTGAGAAAGTCAAAACCAGCTCCCAAATCTGCATGAAGGTGCGGCCCTCATTCCAGCACAGCTGGTAGGGGGCAGGTTATGATTTTTCAAAGATATTTGGATCAATTCGATTCACAGTCTTTGGATTCAGAACATTGTTTCACAAGGGTACAGAATAGGTTTCAAGGTAAGGCCGCCTGTGAGAAGATTTTTTCTCTCACGCATTCCAGTAAACCCAGTGAAGGCTCATGCATTTCTGAAATGTGTTTCAGGCCTAGAGTTGGCTGGGGTAATTGTGCCAGTTCCAGTTCTGGAACAGGGTCTGGGGTTTTATTCAAATCTATTCATTGTACCAAAGAAGGAGAATTCCTTCAGATCAGTTCTGGATCTAAAAATATTGAATCGTTTTGTAAGGATACCAGCATTCAAAATGGTGACTATAAGGACTATTCTACCTTTTGTTCAGCAAGGGCATTATATGTCTACAATAGACTTACAGGATGCATATCTTCATATTCCAATTCATCCAGATCACTATCAGTTCCTGAGATTCTCTTTTCTAGACAAGCATTACCAGTTTGTTGCCCTTCCGTTTGGCCTAGCAACAGCTCCAAGGATCTTTTCAAAGGTTCTCGGTGCCCTTCTCTCTGTAATCAGAGAACAGGGTATTGCGGTATTTCCTTATTTGGACAATATCTTGGTACTTGCTCAGTCTTTACATTCTGCAGAATCTCATACGAATCAACTTGTGTTGTTTCTTCAAAGCATGGTTGGAGTATCAATTTACCAAAGAGTTCCTTGATTCCTCAGACAAAGGTAACCTTTTTGGGTTTTCAAATAGATTCAGTGTCCATGACTTTGTCTCTAACAGAAAAGAGACGTCTGAAGTTGGTTTCAGCATGTCGAAACCTTCAGTCTCAATCATTCCCTTCGGTAGCTTTGTGCATGGAAATTCTAGGTCTCATGACTGCTGCATTGGATGCGATCCCCTTTGCTCGCTTTCACATGAGACCTCTCCAGCTTTGTATGCTGAACCAGTGGTGCAGGGATTATACAAAGATATCACAATTAATATCCTTAAATCCCAATGTTCGATCTTCTCTGACTTGGTGGTTGAATCACCATCGTCTAATTCAAGGGGCCTCTTTTGTTCGTCCAAAATGGACTGTAATCTCAACAGATGCGAGTCTTTCAGGTTGGGGAGCTGTATGGGGATCTCTGACAGCACAGGGGGTTTGGGAATTTCAGGAGGCAAAATTACCAATCAACATTTTGGAACTCCGTGCGATTTTCAGAGCTCTTCAGTTCTGGCCTCTTCTGAAGAGAGAATCGTTTATTTGTTTTCAGACAGACAATGTCACAACCGTGGCGTATGTCAATCATCAAGGTGGGACTCACAGTCCTCAGGCTATGAAAGAAGTATCTCGGATACTTGTATGGGCGGAATCCAGCTCCTGTCTAATCTCTGCGGTTCACATCCCAGGTGTAGACAATTGGGAAGCGGATTATCTCAGTCGCCAGATGTTACATCCGGGCGAATTGGTCTCTTCACCCAGAGGTATTTCTTCAGATTGTTCAAATCTGGGGACTTCCAGAGATAGATCTGATGGCCTCTCATCTAAACAAGAAACTTCCCAGGTATCTGTCCAGATCCAGGGATCCTCAGGCGGAAGCAGTGGACGCGTTGTCGCTTCCTTGGAATTATCAACCTGCTTATATCTTTCCGCCTCTAGTTCTTCTTCCAAAAGTGATTTCCAAAATTCTAATGGAACGTTCGTTTGTATTGCTGGTGGCTCCAGCATGGCCTCACAGGTTTTGGTATGCGGATCTCGTTCGGATGGCAAGTTGCCAACCTTGGACACTTCCGTTAAAGCCAGACCTTCTATCTCAAGGCCCATTTTTCCATCAGGATCTCAAATCATTAAATTTGAAGGTATGGAGATTGAACGCTTGATTCTTAGTCATAGAGGTTTCTCTGACTTAGTGATTAATACTATGATACAGGCTCGTAAGTCTGTGTCTAGAAAGATTTATTACAGAGTCTGGAAGACTTACATTTCTTGGTGTTCTTCTCATAAATTCTCTTGGCATTCTTTTAGAATTCCTAGGGTTTTACAGTTTCTTCAGGATGATTTGGATTAGGGTTTGTCTGCAAGCTCTTTGAAAGGTCAAATCTCTGCTCTTTCTGTTCTTTTTCACAGAAAGATTGCTAATCATCCTGATATTCATTGTTTTGTACAGGCTTTGGTTCGTATCAAGCCTGTCATTAAGTCAATCTCTCCTCCTTGGAGTCTTAATTTGGTTCTGAGGGCTTTACAGGCTCCTCCGTTTGAACCTATGCATTCTCTGGATATTAAATTACTTTCTTGGAAAGTGTTGTTCCTTTTAGCCATCTCTTCTGCTAGAAGAGTTTCTAAGTTATCTGCTCTTTCTTGTGAATCTCCTTTTCTGATTTTTCATCAGGATAAGGCGGTGTTGCGGACTTAATTTACATTTTTACCTAAGGTTGTGAATTCTAACAACATTAGTAGAGAAATTATTGTCCCTTCATTGTGTCCTAATCCTAAGAATTCTATGGAGAGATCTTTACATTCTTTGGATGTAGTAAGAGCTTTGAAATATTATGTTGAAGCTAAAGCTAAAGGTTTTAGAAAGACTTCTAGTCTATTTATCTTTTTCTGGTTCTAGGAAAGGTCAGAAGGCTTCTGCCATTTCCTTGGCATCTTGGTTAAAGTCTTTGATTCATCATGCTTATGTAGAGTCGGGTAAGTCCCCGCCTCAAAGGATAACGGCTCATTCTACTAGGTCAGTTTCTATTTCCTGGGCTTTTAGGAATGAAGCTTCTGTTGATCAGATTTGCAAAGCAGCAACTTGGTCTTCTTTGCATACTTTTACTAAATTCTACCATTTTGATGTTTTTTCTTCTTCTGAAGCAGTTTTTGGTAAAAAAGTACTTCAGGCAGTTGTTTCAGTTTGATTCTTCTGCTTATAATTTCAGTTTTTTCATTATAAGATTAAAACTTTTTGATTTGGGTTGTGGGTTATTTTTTCAGCGGAATTGGCTAACTTTATTTTATCCCTCCCTCTCTAGTGACTCTTGCGTGGAGGTTCCACTTCTTGGGTATCTGCTATCCCATACGTCAGTAGCTCATGGACTCTTGCTAATTACATGAAAGAAAACATCATTTATGTAAGAAATTACCTAATAAATTCATTTCTTTCATATTAGCAAGAGTCCATGAGGCCCACCCTTTTTGTGGTGGTTATGATTTTTTTGTATAAAGCACAATTATTCCAATTCCTTATTTTTGATGCTTTCGCTCCTTTCTTATCACCCCACTTCTTGGCTATTCGTTAAACTGAATTGTGGGTGTTGTGAGGGGTGTATTTATAGGCATTTTGAGGTTTGGGAAACTTTGCCCCTCCTGGTAGGAATGTATATCCCATACGTCACTAGCTCATGGACTCTTGCTAATATGAAAGAAATTAATTTATCAGGTAAGTTCTTACATAAATTATGTTTTTTTGACTGTGAAATAATAGCAGTCAGTTTCCTTCACACGTGTGCATTTCAGTGCCTGCCAGGGCACGGTGTCACTCCAGTGCAACTCATATCTGGTGTAACAGTAGTGTACATTTAAAAAAAAAAAACACTTTTTTGACTGTGAAATAATAGCAGTCAGTTTCCTTCACGCGTGTGCGTTTCAGTGCCTGCCAGGGCACAGTGTCACCCCAGTGCAACTCATATCTGGTGTAACAGTAGTGTACATTTAAAAAAAAAAAACACTTTTTTGACTGTGAAATAATAGCAGTCAGTTTCCTTCACGCGTGTGCGTTTCAGGTCCTGCCAGGGCACAGTGTCACACCAGTGCAACTCATATCTGGTGTAACAGTAGTGTACATTTAAAAAAAAAAATACAATTTTGACTGTAATAGATTGAATAGCAGTTAGTTGTCTGCAAGCGTGTGTGTCAGGCCTACAGCGTCTACTCTGCCAACTTCTGCCAGTGCACAGTGCCACTCATATCTGTTGTCACAGTAGCTTGCACACATAGTACCACTAATCGGAAAAAAAATGACAGGCAGAGGCAGGCCACCCCGCAGGGGCCGTCGTGGTCGTGGTGCAGTGATTCCCTTTGGCCCTAGAATAATGCCCAGTGTTCAGAGGCCACGTACCCTGAACTCGAACAGTTCTGAGGACATAGTTGACTGGCTAACACAGGACACCCAATCTTCTACAGCTTCCGCTCGGAACCTTGACGCACCATCCTCCTCCAGCTTAGCTATGGGCACCTCTCAAGTTACCACTCGCCCGCCTGCCGCCACCACCAACACTAGCACCACAGCCGCTTCACTTGGTCTGTCAGAGGAGTTATTTACACATCGGTTGGAAAAAATGAGTGATAGCGATGCGCAACCATTATTGACAAAGGATGTAGATAACAGGGATATGTCTCAGTCAGGCAGCATTACACACATGGACGGTAATGGCATGTCTGGCACACAGTGTTGGGGCAAGGGTCCATCTGACCACTGAGAGCTGGTCTGCAAAGCATGGTCAGAGCAGGTATATCACCTACACTGCGTATTGGGTAAACCTGCTGACGGCTGCCAAGCATGGAATGCTTGGCTCTGCAGAGGAGTTGGTGACACCGCCACGATTTGCAGGCAGGCCTGCTGCCACCTCCTCTACTCCTCCTACTCCATCCTCTTCCATAACCTCTTCTGCTGCTGCATCTTGCTTCACATCAACGGCACCCCCCCAGCTCCCCAGGTACTATTCCACATCCCAGATACGGCAGTGTCACGCCGTCTTGGGGTTGACTTGCCTGAAAGCAGAGAGTCACACCGGACCAGCACTCCTGTCCGCCCTGAACGCACAGGTGGATCAGTGGCCGACTCCGCACCAACTGGAGATCGGCAAAGTGGTTTGTGACAACGGAAGAAATTTGTTGGCGGCATTGAATTTGGGCAAGTTGACACATGTGCCGTGCATGGCACATGTGTGTAATCTGATCGTACAACGCTTTGTGCATAAGTACCCAGGCTTACAGGACGTCCTGAAGCAGGCCAGGAAGGTGTGTGGCCATTTCAGGTGTTCCTACACGGCCATGGCGCACTTTTCAGATATCCAGCGGTGAAACAACATGCCAGTGAGGCGCTTGATTTGCGACAGCCCGACACGTTGGAATTCAACACTCCTAATGTTCGACCGCCTGCTCCAACAAGAAAAAAGCCGTTAATGAGTATTTGTATGACCGGGGTGCTAGGACAGCCTCTGCGGAGCTGGGAATTTTTTTGACACGTTACTGGACTTTCATGCGCAATGCCTGTAGGCTCATGCGTCCTTTTGAGGAGGTGACAAACCTAGTCAGTCGCACCGAAGGCACCATCAGCGATATTATACCATTTGTTTTCTTCCTGGAGCGTGCCCTGCGAAGAGTGCTGGATCAGGCCGTAGATGAGCGTGAAGAGGAAGAGTTGTGGTCACCATCACCACCAGAAACAGCCTTATGAGCATCGCTTGCTGGACCTGCGGCAATGCTGGAAGAGGATTGTGAGGAAGAGGAGTCAGAGGAGGAATGTGGCTTTGAGGAGGAGGAGGAAGACCAACCACAACAGGCATCCCAGGGTGCTCGTTGTCATCTATCTGGTACCCATGGTGTTGTACATGGCTGCAGGGAAGAACATACCTTCAGTGAGATCACTGAGGATGAGGAATGGGACATGAGTAGCTCGGCATCCAACCTTGTGCAAATGGGGTCTTTCATGCTGTTGTGCCTGTTGAGGGTCCCTCGTATAAAAAGGATGAAGGAGAAGGACCTGTACTGGGTGTCCACGCTACTAGACCCCCGGTATAAGCATAAAGTGCCTGAAATGTTACCGAATTACCGCAAGTCGGAAAGGATGCAGCAGTTCCAAAATAAATTAAAAGTATGCTTTACACAGTGTATAAGGGTAATGTCACAGCACAACGGGAATCTAACAGGGGAAGAGGCGAAAGTAATCCTTCTCCTCCCACGACCACGCCGGCAAGGACAGGATGCTTTACAGACGTGTTGTTGATGGAGGACATGTGGAGTTTTTTAAGTCCTACGCATTGCCACAGCCCTTCGGGGTCCACCCTCAGAGAACGACTCGACCGACAGGTAGCAGACTACCTCGCCTCAACTGCAGATATCGACACTCTGAGGAGAGATGAACCCCTTGACTACTGGGTGTGCATGTGGCCTGAGCTATCCCAATTTGCGATAGAACTTCTGGCCTGCCCCGCTTCAAGTGTCCTGTCAGAAAGGACCTTCAGTGCAGCAGGAGGTATTGTCACTGAGAAGAGAAGTCGCCTAGGTCAAAAAAGTCTAGATTACCTCACCTTTATTAAGATGAATGAGGGATGGATCCCGAAGGGACTGACAGTGGGTGATACATTCGACTAAAAAAGGCCTGATGAGATGAGCTGCCTTGGGCTAAAAATGGTCCACACGCTGCTGTATTTTATCTCTGAATGCCGGATGACTTGTGTGACTTATCCGCCACCAACTAGGGTTCAAGCCGCAATGTTTTAGGGCACTCTCTGCCTCGGAAACAAACATCAATTTTTCTGGCCGCTGCTACAGCAGCAGCTGCAACAATACTAATTTTTCAGGCATGTGTACATGCCTAATTTTTCTGGCCTCTGGTGCTGCACTGTGGCTTCAAAAACCAAACCAAAAAAAAAGGCACATAACAGGGATTAAACTGATAGGAATAGTACTACTTAACACACCTTATAATAACGCAGAGAAAGGCAATGCAGAGAGAGGATTCTGAAGAAGAGGAGTCAGAGGAGGAAGGTGGCTTTGAGGAGGTGGAAGACCAAACACAGCAGGCGTCCCAGGGGGCTTGTTGTCACCTTTCAGGGACCCTTGGTGTTGTACGTGGCTGGGTGGAGGAAGAGACCTTCAATGACATCAGTGAGGACAAGGAACGGGACATGGCTAGCTTGGTATCCAACCTTGTACAAATGGGGAGTTTGCGGTTGTGCAAATGGACTGTTTGCGGTTGTTTGCAGTTGTTTGCGGTGCGTTAAACGGGGAGTTTGGTCTGTCACTATGAAGCGGGCGTAACCCTTACACTACCTGATCGATACAACATCATACCTGATGTTTTAAAACACGTTATTCCAAACAATTTAGGAATGTTAGGTGATTTATGCCCTTTATGGATTAAAACCAGACTCTGCATCAACTATGTAATTTTCCATGGGAGTTTTGCCATGGATCCCCCTTCGGCATGCCACAGTCCAGGTGTTAGTCCCCTTGAAACAACTTTTCCATCACTATTGTGGCCAGAAAGAGTCCCTGTGGGTTTTAAAATTCGCCTGCCTATTGAAGTCTATGGCGGTTTGCCCGGTTCACCCGTTCGCGAACATTTGAGGAAGTTCGCGTTCGCCGTTCGCGAACGAAAATTTTTATGTTCGCGACATCTAACTTTAAGATAGGTGGCGGCGGTATAGGGGGGCAGGATAGGGGTCAATAAATGTAATATAGGTGGCGGCGGTATAGGGGGGCGACCGATTAGGGATTACTAGGTATTATGTAGGTGGTGGCGGGGTCCGGGAGCAGCGGTTTAGGGGTTAATATATTTATTATAGTTGCGGCGTGGTCCGGGAGCGGCGGTTTAGGGGGTAATAACTTTATTTAGGTGCGGGGGGCTCCGGGAGCGGCGGTTTAGAGGTTAGTAAGTTTATTTAGTTGCGGCGGGGTCCGGGAGTGGCGGTTTAGAGGTTAATAAGTATACTGTAGGCGGCGGCAGTGTAGGAGTCAGATTAGGGGTGTTTAGACTCGGGGTACATGTTAGGGTGTTAGGTGCAGACGTTTCAATAGGAATCAATGGGATATCGGGCAGCAGCAAACATGAGCTTTCGCTGCTTTCAGACTCCCATTGATTCCTATGGGATCCGCCGCCTCCAGGGCGACGGATTGAAAACCAGGTACGCTGGGCCGGAAAAGTGCCGAGCGTACCTGCTAGTTCTTTGATAACTAGCAAAAGTAGTCAGATTGTGCCGAACTTGCGTTCGGCACATCTGTAGTGACGTAAGAATCGATCTGTGTCGGACTGAGACCGGCAGATTGTAGCTTACACCACTATATTCTACTTTTGCCAGTCTCTAGCCTTTGATAACTAAGGCGAATCAGCCTCGCCACAAATACGCTGCGGAATTCCAGCGTATTTGCGGTTGACTCCTTGATAACTAGAGGCCAAACAGTGCTAGTTCATATGTACCATATAGATAACATTGTGCTCACTTCCAAGGAGAATGATAATGAGTTCACAAGAACCAGAACTGATAAGCTTAAATTCAAGACTGTAAGAAGAAGCAGCGGTAAGGGGCAGTCTACAGGGGCTTAATTACAGGTATAGAGGTAAACATATATTAACATAACAGTGTTGGTTATGCAGAACTGGAGAATGGGAAATAAAGGGATTCTCTTTTTAAAGAATAAAAGTTTTCAAGTAGACTGTCCCTTTAATTGTTAAAGCTGCGCTGTTGATTAAGGCCTAGCTTACAAGTGGAGCCCTATTGGTAGTACGTGCTTCTCTGTCCATATCATGGCCCTGTGCTAAAAATAGTGCACAATCTGATATTACAAGTTAATGTTAAAGTAATTTTACCAGAGAAGTTTAGCACAGCTGACATTCGATTGCTCATATTACAAGTGGTGTGTTATGTGTTGCACTGAAAAAATTAGCACACCTGGAGACCTGAAATGCTGGGCTAGAATAAGCAGGTCACAAAACACATGACCTTTAAAGTCGTCAATCCCCGGCCTTAATCTTATAACCATTATAAGTTAAAATAATAACATAAATAAAAGAGTTACACACAGCTTTGGTATAAAATTTGGCCGCAGCCATTTTATTAACAACACAATTTAAATATTGAGTAATAAATATTTTCAAACATTTTCAAACATTTTTCCACAGAACATACCTGATGTTCATAAATAACATTACTGACAAATAAAACATAAACCACAGTGGTGCTAGTTCCCAAACCCACAAAAACAAGATGGCCGTTATTCAACAACTGGACTCAGCTATATCCCTGTTGAGTCCGTCCAAGTACACCTAAACTTTAATAGGGAACCCCTTGCCCCTATAAAACCAGTTGTCCACTCACCCCATGGAGAGGCAACTACTTAAAATCCTCCAAATCACTTGGCCATATTGCGTACCATATTTGTCTGGGAACTAGCACCCCCGCCTTGCTGCGACAAACACGAACAAGGAAGGAAAACAAAGATTAGGGAGGGAGGGAGGGAGCACTTTCTAGAAAGGTTTGATAATTATTCTGATGACAGATTCTCCCGCTCTTTCTTTAAATGCGTAACAGCGCGTGCTAAGCCCGCCCCCTACAGTAAATAACCAATCACACCCAAGGCCTAATTCCTCCAACGGTCAAGTCCCCTTCCCGTTACTTCGAACTCCCAGGGGTTCCCTGACCTTTAAAGTCGTCAATCCCCGGCCTTAATCTTATAACCATTATAAGTTAAAATAATAACATAAATAAAAGAGTTACACACAGCTTTGGTATAAAATTTGGCCGCAGCCATTTTATTAACAACACAATTTAAATATTGAGTAATAAATATTTTCAAACATTTTCAAACATTTTTCCACAGAACATACCTGATGTTCATAAATAACATTACTGACAAATAAAACATAAACCACAGCGGTGCTAGTTCCCAAACCCACAAAAACAAGATGGCCGTTATTCAACAACTGGACTCAGCTATATCCCTGTTGAGTCCGTCCAAGTACACCTAAACTTTAATAGGGAACCCCTTGCCCCTATAAAACCAGTTGTCCACTCACCCCATGGAGAGGCAACTACTTAAAATCCTCCAAATCACTTGGCCATATTGCGTACCATATTTGTCTGGGAACTAGCACCCCCGCCACCGACTGGACTGACCGAACAGCCCAGTCCCGCCAAACCCAATATTTTTCCCAAAGCTTCTTTTATATCGAAAATAAATAGCTGCAGCCCAAATTGGTTAAAATGAACACCATCTTTTAAATAAAATTCCTCAGCCCCATCTACTTCAAAATCTGGGTGGAAAACTACGCCTCCCCCCAACCTCTTAACAAAAGAGCTAATTATTTTGTTAATTTTTTTACGACTCTTTTCTAGCCTATCATAATCCCTCGCTGATCTCCAAACCAACCTAGGAGTAATCTGTGACCAAATTATTTTGATTTCAGGATGAAGTTCCTTTATGTTGCCCAGATCTCTTTTGATTCTTCTAACTAGTTCCTTTTGAGGAATCATACCTAAATCATTTCCCCCCAAATGCACTATCAAAACCTGAGGACGAGGAAACATTCTGCCAAAATCTAGAAACAACGGAAAAAAGAGTTCCCAGCACATCCCCCTAATCCCAAACCATTTGACCTCCCATTGATCCACAGGACACCCAAGCTGAAGGCCGCCCATTTTCTTACTGGCCTCAGCATTGGCCCAGTATATAAACGAATGCCCCATCACCCATACGATCTTTACACCTAAAATAAGAGAAAAAGGAGTGTTCAGGATGATTACAACTCAAACATTCCAAAACATACATTCTATTCAAGGTTTTTTTTTTTTTTTTTTTTTATATCCTTAAATCAGGCCTAACATAAGATTTATAACGACTTGAACCCCATCTACCAATCTTTTTAACTATATCCTCTCTGAGACCTAACATAGCGGCTTCAGTAGCAGCTCCAATCCGGAAAGAATGAGATCCAAACTCTAAAGGATTAAGACCCAATAAAACAATTGAACCTCTTAAAATGGCTCTAAATTGATATTGTGATAAAAAAGAACCGTCTGAATGAACCAACAAAGGGCCATCCTGCAAAGGCCGTATGGACCCATAAAGCATCATTACCTGACATGGACATATTTCACCACCGCTAGGGAATAGCACTATGTTCTTGCCTTTCCCATATATGTCCGTTTTACTATTTCTCAGTAATATTTCTACTCTGTTATCATTCCATAATACATCTTCTTTTTGTAAACCACCTGACACTTTTTTGCTAGGGCTTACCAATTCCGAAACTCTAAATGCCCCAAAAAAGGCCAATACAAAGGCCGTTCTAAATAATATTAATTCAAATCTTGATGCACAAATCTCTGCTAATACCACCCAAACTTTTTGAAGTAAAGAAAATGTAATAGGTCTTCTCTTATCTCTAACCTTTGTCTTTTTCTTCAAGCCTTTAAGAACCTGACGGACCCAAAAAACCTTTGTAACATCAGACAAACCTAATAAGCGAAATCTAAAAGCAAGGGCCGCCAATCTTCTTTCCATATTAGATGGTGACAAACCCACATTTCCCCAATGCCACATCCATTCCAATAAGCAACCCGTGACATCATCATACCCTTCTTTAATTTCAGATTGACATAAACACATTTCCCATTCCTTCCAAACTGATACATAGGACGTCCAAGTACCTGGAGCCAAAGATTTTTTTAATTAATTCAGCCAATCCTCCGTCCCAAGCTTCCAAAGTTGGACGGGAAACGTCGCTCCAACTACGTCCGCCTGAGGCGCCAACTCTCGAAAGCGAGACCACTGTGAACGAGATAAAGAATCTGCTATCAAATTAAGCTTACCAGGGATATGTTTTGCCCTGACGAAAACATTCATACTTAAACATTTCAGGACTAGCACTCTTAATAAACGCAAAACTGGTAATGATGATGCAGATAAAGAATTAATAGCAGAAACAACACCCATATTATCTGTATGAAACAATATGGATTTATTCATCAAATCCACTTCCCACACAAACAGAGCCACCAGAATAGGAAATAGCTCAAGGAAAACTAGGTTCTTGGTTAAACCTAAATTGACCCACTCTTGAGGCCACACTTCAGCGCACCAATGCCCTTGAAAATAAGCCCCGAAACCAACACCCCCAGCTGCATCAGTTATCAAATCCAAATCAACATTAGAGACCCTAGCTTCCATGAATATTGCAACACCATTAAAATTTTTAAGGAATTCCAACCAAACTTTCAAATCATCCTTGTGACCTTTTTTAATCCTTACAAAATGATGAGGCTTACTAACACCAGACGTAGCCAATGACATTCTTCTAGAAAAAACTCTACCAATAGGAATGATTCTGCAAGCAAAATTCAACTTTCCAAGTAAAGATTGCATTTTTTTCAAAGTCACCTTACGGACCGCCAAAAATTGCTGAATCATTTCTGACAAATCCACAATCTTTTCCAGAGGTAGCCTACATTCCATACTTTCAGAATCTATTGTAATACCCAGAAATTTAAGGGCCGTAACTGGACCCTCAGATTTTTCCATTGCAATAGGAACCCCAAAATCAGATGCCATTGAATAAAAACAATCCCTTAATTTCAAACAAACGTCCGAATCATGGGGACCAACAAAAAGAAAATCATCCAGATAATGAACTACTGAAGAAAATCCAGACCTGAATTTAACAACCCATTCCAAAAATGAACTAAAGCATTCAAACAGAGAACAAGAAATAGAACAACCCATCGGGAGACATAAGTCAATGTAGAAAAAACCCTCAAAACAACAACCCAGCAAATAATGTGAAGAAGGATGAACTGGAAGTAACCGAAAAGCCGCCTCAATATCTATTTTAGCCATTAAAGCGAATTGCCCAGCCTCTCTAACCAACTTAACCGCCATGTCAAATGATGTATAAGACACAGACGATAATTCATCCGGAATATCATCATTAACAGATCCACCTTTTGGAAATGATAAGTGGTGAATTAAACGAAATTTACCAGGCTCTTTCTTAGGAACCACTCCTAAAGGAGAAATACGCAAATGGGGGATAGGAGATATTTTAAAAGGACCTGCCATTCGACCCAAAGAAACCTCCTTCTCAAGCTTACTCCTAACAACCTCAGGCCATTCCCTAGCAGACTTAAGGTTACCCCTGTAATGAACAACGCCTCCAGAAGATGGGATTCTGAAACCAAACTCAAAACCATGTAGCAACAACAAGGCCTTATCACCACAACCTTTCTGTTTAGCGTAAAGTACGAGCCACAGCTCCATCCCGCTTAGCCTCACCGGAGTTAGTCCCTTTTTCAGGGAGCTCCTGTGTTCCTCCCAATTTGTTCTTTTTGAAACACTTACTGGAAGGGTGGGATCCACCACACCCAGAACATTTGTGTCTGAATTTACATGATGCTCCCCATTTACAGAACTTTTCATTGAAAGCAAAACAGAAACCTTTTTTGGCTGTTGCCGACGAACCGTTTTGAAGAGATCCGCCGGCACTCCCTCGAAAGGGCTGCGAAGACCTTAACGGAGTCATCACTTTTAGCCATAGACCCATATCACGATCATCCCATTTCATCTCAGGCTTAACCGACAAACGTTGTCTAAATTGTTCATCATAATACCACCAAGCCATACCACCATATGTTCTCTGAGCAGCTGCAATTTCATCTAAATAACAAAAGAGGGCCGCTCCTTGATCCGGGAACTTAACAGCAAATACACTAGCATAAATAACAAAAGCCTGGAACCAGTTAGTAAATGTTTTTGGTAATTTTCTGTAACGTCTTTTCCTTTCCTCCTCTTCCTTCTTGGCCGAATCCTTTTTTGAATCTTCAGGTATCTCAAAAGACTGATCAAGAGGAAGGAGGGAAAATAATTCAATAAAATCTCTCTTGTAAATCTTTTCTCTTAACTCTACCGTCAAATGCATGCCCAAAGGCCCAATAGAACACAAACAAGACCTGGCCAAAGCCGTGTCAGCAATCTTCAGCTCAGGACCCCCATCCGTTTTGTTATCAACATTAGTCCCCTTTTGCTGAGATAAACCGACCATTTGAGATTGAGGTACTGACCCTACATCCTTTATTCCCTCACCACCAATCCCTAATACCCTATTTTGGTTAACCAATTCTGTGGGAACCCATGAATTGGCGACTCCCCCCGTGACTTTTGTTCCTTCTAATTTGGCTAACAAGTCCCTTAAACCTGCTACAACAGTTATAGATAAGGGATCAGCATGCACACCAACTGTATCAACCCCCACATTCAGATTCACAACACCAGATCCCTCATTACCTGTACTCGGGTCCTGAGGCACTGCAGACTGAATCCTTTGAGATGCAGCCGTAACTTTCTCTGTATTCTGGAAACCAGTAGCCCTGGGATCCGTGTTAGTCATTAATTGCTGCCCTTTTTCCGTCTGTAAAAAAGAAACATGTGACAAACCCCCAGAAGGTGCCCAAATTCCAATGCCCCTACTAGCTGTAGACATACCCAACCTATTATCCACTGAAACACCCTTACCCTTCTTAGCTGATGGGACCTCAAACCCTTCTCCCCTTAAATCCCCATACCTCTTGCGTTGTCTACCTCTACCTTGTATTCTCCCAATCCCAGACCTGTTTGGACGTTGAACAGAGTTAACCGAGCTATGACATGTATTATTAATACTCTGACCCATCATGCCCTGAAGACCAAAATTAAAATTGTTGGCCGTACTCACCCTTGTTTCTTCTCCCTTTGCATTAAAACGTTCCACCCCTGGAACGCCGTCCTCAATATCCAGCCTGATATTTTCCGTCCAAGATTCCTGAAGGCCATAAGCCTCCCCACTTAGGCCGTCATTTCCCACCATTAAAAGACCCTGGGAATTCTCAGGCCGTGACCCAGTTTCATTCCCATCTAAAAGAAAAACATCATTAGTGACAGGTAAATTTTTAATTACTTCAACATTCCTATCCCTCAAATTTCTTAACTCGCCCTTTAAAACTGGATCACCCGTGACCCTGACTGACGTATTAAACTGGCTAATAGTGTTAACTACATTGGGAGAAGGAGGAATAAAATCCTCCTCAGAAGAATCTAAATATAAATCTAATTCTACCACACCGTTATCAACCTCGGTATCATGATGACTATCGCTGGCTTCAGGCCTTTCAACCCTCTCGTCTAACACCCGATAAGCCTGATTTTCCGTATTATTGCAAGGTCTTAAAAAATGAGCCGACTTAGAAACATTATGTAACTGTTCTGAAACTGCCTGAGGTATTTCAATCGGCCCTGATACAATCAAACCCTCACCTTTCTTTTTCATTAAGGTGCTACCTAAACTACATATACTCGCTTGTTCATTACCCTCACACAGAGAAATAGGCCTCGGCAGGCCGTCACTTTTACTAGCTTGCTTTTTCCCTCTAATTACTACTTTCTGGCCTAAATTGGCCGTCTTACCCTTAGGCAAAGAATCACCCTTCATTACAGGCTCAGTGAATTGTTCCGTAATGGAACAAGTGCTCCCGGACTGCGTCACATTATCAGCAAACTCCGCTCCGGTCTGCCGACTTCCGGAGCTCGAACTTGACTTCTTCCTCACAGACGCCTTTAACCCCGGACTGGGGCTGGATTTTCTCCGACCACTATTACCCCCTTCAGCATCAGAACGAACTGGAGGCCTCGAACGCCTCGATGTTTTCGGAGCCACCTCAACGATATCCACTCTGGGTTCGACGACCGGGCTAAGCAATGGACGTAATTTTTCTTCGAGCCAGGTAGGGCCCATTTTTGCAGCTTCCAACTTAAGTTGGTCAAAAATCGCATCAAAATGCGACATCGCAGAATTACTAACTGAGCACAGCACTTTCTAGAAAGGTTTGATAATTATTCTGATGACAGATTCTCCCGCTCTTTCTTTAAATGCGTAACAGCGCGTGCTAAGCCCGCCCCCTACAGTAAATAACCAATCACACCCAAGGCCTAATTCCTCCAACGGTCAAGTCCCCTTCCCGTTACTTCGAACTCCCAGGGGTTCCCTGTATAATATATTAAAGCAGTTTATATACACACACATTGATGTATATGTATCTCAAATGTAAAATGTGTTTCTATTATTAATAAAAATGTTAACATTTAATTAAAGGGATCTGATATATGACAAAGTATTGGATTGCTAAGGGTTGAAAGGTGCATATGTGTGAGGATTTGTATGTGGGTATGTATGTGAATGTGTGCCCACATACATGCACATTCATATTTTTTTATGTTGATCCGGTGTCCAGAAGCCCAGGTGCAAAATACTAAGTGGAAGAAGCTACGCGGCTGAGGCTGAGACGCAAATCTGGGCGGTGCTTTCATCACATTGCCAAGCGAGACTGCAGAAATTCAGCCAGAACATCTCCGGTGTAAGTAATACGAAGCACGATTTTGTCTGTTTTTTTCTCTTTGGTCATTTAGAATCTCTTTGTATTCCAGCGTCTCCTGGTATCTGTATCGTCTTTATCTCCTGGGACTCTGTTAGCGGTATTGCTCTTCGCTCTGTCCACAATCCAGGATTATTTGTGGATACACTTCTGGGGATACTACACTGTTATATATTTGTACACCGAATGTGACACTCTATGTGCTATTGATTACTTTTGTGCAAACTATGTGCAATTGATTACTTTTGTAACAAATGCATTTGTTATATGTGTTTTTGTGTTACATCGTTTTTAATGTGTTTTTATCATTTATGATATATTAAATACTTTTTAAATTGATATTATATTGCAGTTTCGTTATCACCAATTTAGCTACTTTGTGTAGCACAGGCAGTTTTTTTCTCTCTCTGATTAGAGAGTACTTGTATGTTTTGTCCTTTTTGAAGAGTCCGGGAAATCTCCTTTTAACTGGTCTTGTTTTTGGTGACCTATTTACAGCGCGATTCTCAACCTCTTTGGTGTTTTGAAGGTATAGTTTACCCAAGGACCCTGACTTGACATAGTATAATGCATTTGAGACAGAAACATAATCCATATGTACACTCAATATAATTATTGGAAACCTTAACAATATGCATAAATACAATACAATGTATCATTACACAAAGACCACACACACATTTACTTTTCTTGCGGTGAGAGACCTCAGTGGTACTATATTGAATGAGAAAAATTCCATTAATTAATATTCACAAAGTATATTCGAATCAATAGAGCAGGATTAATTCTATCCATATCCAAAGGTGAACCGTTCAATATTTTAATATTAACATTAGCATCAATATTAATAATAATTTATTCCAACTCTAATGATCCACACTGATAACAGATTTGAGCATGTATCTGGTACAAAAAGTTCAACAAAATGTATTATGGGCTGTTAAACTAAACCCTTATTTTAAAATAAATACAAGATTCACTTTAGATATATTGTCTGGATAAAGGCTGACTAATTTACTATAGGGATACAACAAAGAATTGAATAACAAAGTAAATGCTTGTTGTGGCTAAGGGTTTGAAGTTTAGTATTAGTATTTAGTATTAGTCCTAATAATGATAATTGATGATGTCATAAGCAGAGATTGTCAGATAAGTAGAAGATTCACTTCTAAAAATGTCTAAATTAAAGACTAACTCTTTTACTATAGGGAAATACTTATTGTGGCTGAGAGTGTTACATTTTTAGATATTTTTGTTATGTTTATTGATAAATGGAATAATGCATTGTCAGAATGTTCTTTCACACTAATGTTATTATTATAGAATTCAAAGAGAGTCAGCTTTTGGTAGTGAGAGAACAGATAGAAACCTTACAGAGGGAACTAGACCTGTGCAAGTTAGAATCTAAATATAAAGAATATGATGTTATACTAAACAATACTATAGCTGATCTGAAAAGGGATTTGATACAATCCAAGCATGACATGTTTGTCAGGGACCAAACTGATTTCAATATGGGTAAAGTTTATATCTGGCAAAGAAAGAAGATCAAGAAATAGATAACAAGGTAGAAATGTTAGACACAAGTTTCACAATAGAAGAGGTAGAGATAGTAGTCACACACGTGATACAGATTCAGGGGATAACTCCAGCTCAGAAGGTGACAGTATAGGGATAGAACAGTCGACACAACCAGAAAAAAATATTAAAGTCTATGTTAAAGCCACAACAACCACCTTTAAATAAAATGGTGGTGTTTAATAGTGATCACAAACAGTATCAAAACACCAAGGGGAATACTGGAAACAGAGACAATAAGTATTCTACATCAGTACAGAAAACAAATAAAACAGCAAATATTGATGCAGGTTTGGCAGAAATGGAACAGGTTATTAAGCTCCCCCCAGGAAACTCCGCAGGAGGAGGGGGGGGCAAAAGGAGGTGTAGACCCGAGAGCAAATCAAGCACGTTATCCATAGAGACAAGGGAGGAAACCAAACAAATATCAACACTGACAAGAGAGGGGGATTCCAAAGCTATGAATATAGTAAATTTAACTAATTACCCACTAAGTGAAACAGAATTGAGGGTTCTAGGCTATGGCCTTGGATTTGTACCAACTACTAGGTTTAATCTATCCAAACACTAGTGGATGTGAACAAATTAATTAGACTTTTTACATTGAAGAAGCACTATTATTCATCACAAGAAACTAGAACAGAAACCCAAGTACTAGATGATGATGGCACACATATTGTAGATCCCCATTTAGAATGCTCTGAAATAAGGGATATGCACAGCCTAGCTTTTTTAGAATAGGAAAGTGAGATTGACCTGGCCAACATTTATTCCCATGCAGGTTTTAAACCTAGATCAATTTTTTACCCAGTACAGGACAGGGGTGAAATACTGATAAACTTAAAAAAAAAGGGTAGAGGCTGATTTAGTTAATTTATTTCCACAACCTAAAAGGTACCAATCTAACCTTTCCAAGGAAGAGAGAGAGACTATAGATACATTGAAATGAAATGATGAACTAATAATTAAGGCAGCCGACAAGGGAGGCAGTGTGGTAATAGATGTCCTATGTAAATGAGGTAATGAGGCAACTGAATAATACAGATGATAATGAGTTCTGCCCACCAACCCTATACATAAATTTCAGACGGAACTCTTTTCCTTATTGGATGATGATTTATACCTAGGACATATCGATCGAGACACCTTTGATTATATACTAGTTAAAAAGCCAGTCACACCTATTTGTCACATATTGCCGAAGGGGCATAAGTCACTTGAAGAAGTAAAAGGAAGACCGATTGTGTCAGGTATTGGCTCCCTATGTGAGACTTTCTCAGAATGGCTTGATAGTGTACTTCAACCCTGGGTATTTAAATTAGACAGCTATCTTAAGGACAACAAACATATATTGCAAAAATTAGAAGATACTGCTTGGGAGCCACAGAATGGATGGTTCACAATTGATTCTTTTTTAGTGTTGTCCTATTAGTTACAACCAGAGGGGTTTAACCGAGGCCAGCAGGGATATTTAGATATTTAAGCACTCTTATCCTAACTCTTTTTTAAACGTACTTGTAATAACAAACACTATGTTGGTTGCACCTCACGTGAGGCAAGAGAGAGAATAAGACAACATTTGTCTGATATTAAAAGATCTGAACAAACCTCAGAGTTAGCCAAACACTTTATAACCGAACATGACAGTAATAATTCCACATTTAAGTGGATGGTGATAGCGAGAGTGAAACAACCTTAACGTGGAGGTGATGTCATCAAGTTACTCCATAAGAGAGAGGCTTTTTGGATATTTACCCCTTGCACTCGAATACCTAAGGGGTATAACTTCATTTATGACATCACTAATTACTGGGAATAATACCATGTATAAAAAAATCTAAAAACTTAACACTCTCAGTCACAATAAGTATTTACCCTGCAACTCAGTTTTTGGTGATATAGTAAATGAGTCAGTCTTTAATTTAGACATTTTTAGAAGTGAATCTTCTATTTATCTGACAATCTCTGCTTATGACATCATCAATTATCATTAATTATTAGGTCTAATACCATTCTCAAGACTCAAGACTCTTGAGAAAGCCACAGCAAGTGGTGAAACGCGTTGATGGTGCCTACAGGAATCTAACTTTGCCCAACAAAAGGAATACATAGTGACCAAGGATTGCAAAGGATTGCATTGGCACTATTTTTCTTCATCCAAAATTACAGATACTCTCTGCGCAGAGTGGAAGCCGGATAAACTTTCAGGAGAAAAAATTGGTGTGTGACATCAAACGACTATCAGCGAGGCTGCAGCGTTACCTATGCCAGAAGGTGAGTGGAGGAGACATACCCACGAAGAGACCGAAAGGCATGCATAGGTAAAGTAGCCGATATTGCCAATTATACACACGATCCAACTACGAACTATTACATCAAAATGAAACTGGGCACTTTATAAACTACAGAACTAAGAAATTATACAGGCACAAGGAACGTATATTTAAAGGAAAATACAATTGGGACTAGTCGTTTATTGAAACGATTCATATATATACACATATTTTTTACTTTTCTTCTCAAAGTGTGACTTTACTTTGTTTTGTGTGCAAACAGTCAAACCTTTTGTACCAAAATAATAAAGTGGATTGGTGATATATCAGCTATTCAGCTACTACCGCAACATAAAGAGTGGTGCACCACTATATTTCTAAACTTGCAAACAAGTTGTATATGTAAATCCCCAATTTTCTTTTAACTCTATGCAATAGCATTTTTAAATTATTGAAATACTTGCCTTTACTCTTTAAGTTCTTAAATATTTAAGACCGGTCATAAAATTAGGATTTTATCTATGTGCTTATTGAAATAAATGTGTTTGTATTTGATAACAAATTTGCTTTATTGATTTCATAATATATTCAAACAACATTTGCCTATATCAGCGACACATTCCCTGCTGCTGTTTAGCACAATCAAACCAATTCAGGATTTTACCTATGTGTTTATTTATTGAAATAAATGTGTTTGTATTTTATAACAAATTTGCTTTATTGATTTCATAATATATTCAAACAACATTTGCCTATATCAGTGACACATTCCCTGCTGCTGTTTAGCACAATCGAACCAATTCAGGATTTTACCTATGTGTTTATTGATATAAATGTGTTTGTATTTTATCACTTATTTGCTTTATTGATTTTATATATTTGCCTATACCAGTGACACATCCCCTGCTGCTGCTAGCGCACTCTCACCAATTTATATTTTTCTTGTTCCTTTATACTGAAAACTTCAGAAAACTGCTTGTACATCTCTGGAATCTGGGTCTCTGAAGTGGAAGAGACACTATGGAACAAAATTTTATGACAGGTCTGTTGACAAAAAGCAGAATTTAATTGAACATCTAATGTTTTCCAGTTGATAACTGGTTCGTGTAGCTGTAACCAAGCTAGCCCGAGCACAATAGGGAATAATGGAGAAGTGATTACATCAAAGGTGAGATGTTCATGGTGTGTTTTTAATGTGGTGACAGAGAGTGGGATGGTGGGATGTGTTATGGGCCCTGAAGATATCTCAGTCCCATCAACCACACGAAGAAAAATGGGAGACAACTTTTTGATCAATGGTATTTTATTTTTGGAGACCAGAGAACTGTCAACGTAATTTCCTTGTGCTCCTGTGTCAGCCAAGATGGCTGGAATGGTCAGTTGTTTATTTGCCCACTGTAGAGAGAGAAGTAGAGAACAATGAAATGGGTTGTTATGCTTTAACTGGATGGAAAGGTTGGTATTGTACTTACTCTTCTTGTTCTGTGGCAAAGAAGGACAGTCCTTTAGAGTATGAGATGAGGATGCACAATACATGCAAAGGCCTCTAGTCTTCCTTCTGATGCGTTCTTCAGGTGTTAGAGGACCTGATATAACTTATGTCCAGTGCTTCAGCACCAGTTGAACCTGTATGAGAACTGTTAGGATTGGGATGGAAAGAAACCTTATCCTTCTTGTACGCTGGTTCAGGGTATTGCCGTTCAAATCTTCTTTCACGTAATCTCCTATCAATTTGCCTGCTAAGTTTCATAAGGCCTTCCAGTGTTTCTGGTAACTCAGTTTGGGCTAGTTCATCTTTTACTGCGTCAGAGAGTCCAAGCATGAACTGATTTTTAAGGGCAATGGCATTCCATTGGGAGTCAATAGAATATTGCTTGAATTATGTTATGTAACTCTCCACAGGTTTAGTACCTTGTTTTAGGTTCCTCATCTTTTTCTCAGCAGTATACTGTAGGTTAGCATCATAATATAATTCATCCATGATGTCCAGGAAAGATGAAAATGAGGAGAGAATTGGGTTATTCGACTCAAAAAGTGTGTCTGCCCAAATGCGGGGTTCTCCTCTTAAATAGCTTATCATTGTAAGGACTTTAACCCTATCATTTGGGGATGTTCTAGGTTTGAGAGTGAAATTAAGCAGACAAGCATTTTTAAATTGACGGTACAGATTCCTATCTCCATGGAAAAAATCTGGGGGTGCAATGAATGGTTCTGACTGGTTGTCAGGGAGACTCTGTTTAGTGGAGACAGTATCTTTTATGACTTTTCTTAAAGTCTCATTTTCTAGTTGTAGCTCTCTAAAGGCTTGGCTGAGCTGATCAACTCTTTGTGTTAAATTATAAACAATTTGAGGAAGTTCTGCTGGATCCATAATATATGGCTTAGTTGTTATATCAGGTTCCTTGGTTGTTTGAATCACAATTGCAGAGCGTAATAAAATTATATATGTTTCACAACTGGAGTACAGGCTATTATATCAGCATAGACTGTGTAAACTCAGAGTGATATTTATAAGGAAATGAAGAGAGACTTTATATGGTTATATATTATAGTTAAACCATAAAAGTAATATAGCTCTGTAAAAGGAAAATAATGTTAGTAATAACTTTTGGCAGTTACATAGATTGTGCCCATATAGGTAAGATAAATTTCAGATAATAAACCACTGCTGCATGAGAGACATGAGATAGAATAATAAACCACTGCTGCGTGAGTGACATGAGATAGACTGAGCTGCAGGTGCTGACAGGGGCGTGACCTGCTGCGAGGCACAACTCACTGAATAATGTTATGCAGCGTGAAATACAAACAGAGTCCTTTGTGAGTAGTGAGAGCGGTGAGACCCGCTGAGCTAAGTACAGCTGTGTGTGATGTCAGAAAAGGTCCGTTACGGCCCGGTATGGGAATGAATGAGAAAGTCCTTAAAGGGACAGTATACACTCATTTTCATATAACTGCATGTAATAGACACTACTATAAAGAATAAGATGCACAGATACTGATATAAAAATCCAGTATAAAACTGTTTAAAAACTTGCTTAGAAGCTGTCAGTTTGGCTCTATTGAAAAGGTAGCTGGAAAGCCCACTGCAAGTGGGAAATAAGACACTCCCCCCTCCCCCTTCTTTTGCATATGAAAAGAGCCTTTACACAAACAGCAGCAAGCTGGAGAAGGTAGCTGACAGTATTCACATAAAACTTTGGGGCTTGGTTAGGAGTCTGAAAATCAGAGCAATGTTATTTAAAAATAAGCAAAACTATTCATTTATTTTAAAATAAAACTTTATGGGCTATATAAATAGATCATCTACAAAACATTTATGCAAAGAAAAAATGAGTGTATAATGTCCCTTTAAGATGTTAAATTAAGGCAGACGTTTGTAAGTGTTAGAAGATTTGCAGAGAGAAAGTCTATTTGAGAATGTTCAGGTATAATAAGACAACTCTATTAGCCTTTAAAGTAACGCTCCTTAGGAATGGAGAAATTTTACAAATACCGTAGCTGGAAAGTAGAATCCTTTTCATAGAAACAAAGTATTAAGTCCTGCAGAGGTGATATGCTGAAAAAGGTTGTATTGAATCTTGAGTTAGACTCCATAAGTTTGCAATGTAGCAAGTTCTTAATCAATCCTTAGTGGAACCAAACTGCAGCTGGTATTTGTAATCCAGGAATTAAAGTATAGAGTGTAAATCATATTCTGATATGGATTAGTTTATAAGAAACAGGCACTGAGTTTCAGCAACAATACTCAACAACTAAGCACTTGTTTGGGGTGTGGTGAATCCTTAAGTACAGGTGAGGGAGGTGAGTTGGAGCAAAAGGTAAAAGCAGGACTGGAATCCTTACAGCTGTGGGTTACACCTAATATACAGTACATAATACTAGTCTAATACACAGCATATCCCACCTAACACATACCGAAATTACGAATTACCGAACCGAATCCAGCCAAATTTATTCGAATCCGAATGAATCCAAAACGAATCTGAAATGAATTCATTCAAATTTTTCCAAATTCGAAACGATCCGAGCCGAAATTCAAAAAAATCTGAATCGATCCGAACCGAAAGGAAACAAATTTTTCGATCATGCACAAGTCTAGTTGGTAAAATACCGGCTGAGTGGCAACCCTAAGCATGCCCCACAGAAGTCTAAAATGTGATGGATTTAGCGTGGCCGCGCAATCCGACCTCCAGAAGTATTCGATACAGGTAATGTCCTATTTGGTAAACTTAAGGCCTCTCCTTAAATGGGACAGTGTTTCTTTTTTCATAAAAAAACTTTACTGGAACTAAGATATTCTCTTGGAGATTTTAGATGTATTTCTTCTAGTAAACCTCCACTAAACCCGAGGCCAGATTATTAACAGCATACACATGTAGCCAGAAACATTTTGCAAAAAGCAGAAAAAAAAGCTGCCAAGTGTACTGTACTCCTCCGACCTCTGCATTCATCACCAATTTCCCATCAGGGAGTGTGTTCTTTCTGAACAGAAACCCAGGGTCATCACCAGTGGCAGCAAGGTCTTGGTACATTTTAAAGGTGTGTAAGTTTACAGTAGAGCATCAGGAGGTTGGTTGTGTGAAGGTGTGTGCTAATCTCACAGGATTTGGTTATTTATATATAGAAACATTTAAATTATGAGCATATTTTAGATTAAATACACTCAGCAAGAAAATTTAAGCTAATTTGTAATACAGAACAGTTTGTAAGTGCGTTGGATACCCACATTTTAGTCTTGGTTCTTGTGGTGATATATGAGATCCTGGCAAGCCCATCACTTCAATCAGAAGCATCTCACACAGTGTCAGATTTAAGTGGATATCATGGCAAATGTGAAAAGGCAGACGTCATGCTAAAAATGTGTATCTCACCACCTTCTTCAAACATAATACCATTACATATCGGAATATTTAGGAAATGTTATGCATTATAAGAGTACTTCAAAGATATCAGTGGAGTATTAAATTGTTATTTAAACTCTACATTTATTTTTTTTCTCTCTCTGTCATTGTAAACCTTCTATAAAAAAATGTTTTGTTTCCATTGCATTGTTCTGACCTCCAGTGCTTTTATATGGATTTTTGGCATTGTATCTTTAAATAAATCTTGTAAAAGCAGCAGCTATCCTATGGGCGTATAGGGATGGGCGAATGTGTTTATATCCGAATTCGATTGTTAGAACAAATTTTATTGTAGAAATTGGATTTACATAATAGAATGTTGATAACAACGAATATTCTTAAAAATTTGATTTTCGAATGTTATTTACAGTTTTCGAATGTCACATTCGAATATCATATTCGAATTTGAAGATTACATTTATAAAACACAATTGTAGACTAGAAACACTATTTTGAATGTCACATTCGAATCGAATATCACATTCGAATCGAATGTCACATTCAAATTCGAATATTACATTTATAAAACACAGTATTAGACTAGAAATACTATTTTGAATTCGATTGTCACATTCAAATCGAATATCACATTCGAATCGAATATCACATTTAAAACACAGTATTAGACTAGAAATACTATTTCAAATTCGAATGTGACATTCCAATTCGAATGTAGCATTCAAATTCGAATATTACATTTATTAAACACAGTTGTAGACTAGAAATACTATTACAAATTTGAATGTCACATTCGAATTCAAATGTCACATTCGAATTCGAATATTACATTTCGAAATTGAATGAATACATAGCTAAACATTCTAATATTCGTACAATTTTTTTGAATTTTATTGAAAAATTTGAAAACGAAAATTTGAAAATAGAATGTTTGAATGTTATATAAACATTCGGAATTCGATTCGAACGAACGAATGTATAAAAATTTGTTTTAAATTTCGAATTTTTAGAAACATTTGCCCATCCCTATGGGCGTATATGTTTTTCTGATATCCCTTGTGTAATGCATTTTCTTAAAGGGACATAATACTCATATGCTAAATCACTTGAAACTGATGCAGTATAACTATAAAAAGCTGACAGGAAAATATCACCTGAGTATCTCTATGTAAAAAAGGAAGATATTTTACCTCACAATCTCCTCAGCTCAGCAGAGTAAGTTCTGTGTAAAAAGTTATATTCAACTGCTCCTAGCTGCAGGTAAAAAAAAATAAAAAAATGAAGAAATGAACAGCAGCCAATCAGCATCAGCAGTGCTGAGGTCATGAACTTTTACTGTGATCTCATGAGATTTGACTTAACTCTCATGAGATTTCATAGTAAGCTTCCTTTACCTGATTGGT
This sequence comes from Bombina bombina, assembly GCF_027579735.1. NCBI lineage: Eukaryota > Metazoa > Chordata > Amphibia > Anura > Bombinatoridae > Bombina > Bombina bombina. The sequence continues at coordinate 834,754,148 of NC_069501.1, forward strand.
GAAATAATATGAGAGTGCACGATGCTCATCCCTTCAGATGTCCCAGGACAGAGACACTAAAATGCTGCTTAGAAATCCTTTACAATGGGAGGTGGCTACTGAGGAACTTTTGAGGTAAAATATCTTTCTTTTTTCCATAGATAGATGTTCAGGAGATATTTTCTAGTCAGCTTTTTACAGCTATGCTGCATCACTTGTTGTGTTTAAACATTTGGGTATTATGGCCCTTTAAGATTTATTTTTAACATTTTATCACTAAATCACTATATCTATCTACTTACATATTGTGAACAAATAGCAATAAAGAGTCATTTTTATTTAGGTCGTGCATTTTTAATTTAATGTTTGTGCTTTTCTAAATAGAATCATGAGTCCTTGAAATAACATCTAAACAAGATACCTTTTATTTCCCTTTTTTTTTTTTCTGTCTTCCACCTTTATAGGCAAATTTTCAAATGCCCAATGCATCATTGTTATTTGTAGACCCTCCTCTTCCTGTCCCTTCATTGTAAATGTATTATTAAAGGAATAGTCTAGTCAAAGATAAACTTTCATGATTCAGATAGAACATGCAATTTTAAGCAACTTTCTAATTTACTCCTTTTATCAATTTTCTTCCTTCACTTGGTATCTTTATTTGAAAAAGCAAGAATGTAAGCATAGGAGTCGGGCCATTTTTAGTTCAGCACCTGGGTAGCGCTTTCTGATTGGTGTCTAAATGTAGCCACCAATCAGCAAACGCTACCCAGGTACTGAACCAAAAATGGTCTGGCTCCTAAGCTTTCATTCAAATAAAGATACCAAGAGAACAGGGGAAAAAAATGATAATAGGAGTAAATTAGAAAGTTGCTTAAAATGTCATGCTCTATCTGAATCATGAAAGTTTAATTTTTACTAGACTATTCCTTTAAGGTACAGCAACTGCAGTCCACAGTCGTAGATAATGAAACAGATAAGCACTACATCTACCAAAGCAATAGTAGAAGATGGCCAATCACATCTCAACTGAGCTACCACTATCATGTCATCTGTGCACAATAGAGATTCCTTTTGGAGACACAAATACACAGGTTAGTCAAGTGTTAGGTTCTCCATCTATTCGTCTAATGATTGATTCAGGTTGCAGAATATTTAAAAATTTAATAAGAAATACGTCAATGTCAGTCATTGCAAATATTTAAAAACAAATTATATTTCTTGGGAAGTAGATATTTTAACCCCTTCATGCTGGATGCATCGGAAGAATTTCTGATGTAAACAGTTGCTAGAAAAACAAAACCATGCGATCGTGGATGCAGTCACGTGATTTCAAGTCCGGGATCGGATCATGGGGGACTGCCTATGATGTTAGACATACCCCCCCCCAATTTTTCATTCACTAAAAGGAGAAGGGTGTAGAACACCATATAAGGTAGGACATTCAATGCCTTCCTAAGGCCTAGATTTGGAGTTCGGCGGTAAAAGGGCTGTTAACGCTCCGCGGGCTTTTTTCTGGCCGCACCATAAATTTAACTCTGGTATCGAGAGTTTAATCAAATGCTGCGTTAGGCTCCAAAAAAGGAGCGTAGAGCATTTTTACCGCAAATGCAACTCTCGATACCAGAGTTGCTTACGGACGCGGCCGGCCTCAAAAACGTGCTCGTGCACGATTCTCCCATAGGAAACAATGGGGCTGTTTGAGCTGAAAAAAAACCTAACACCTGCAAAAAAGCAGCGTTCAGCTCCTAACGCAGCCCCATTGTTTTCTATGAGGAAACACTTCCTACGTCTGCACCTAACACCCTAACATGTACCCCGAGTCTAAACACCCCTAACCTTACACTTATTAACCCCTAATCTGCCGCCCCCGCTATCGCTGACCCCTGCATATTTTTTTTAACCCCTAATCTGCCACTCCGTAAACCGCCGCAACCTACGTTATCCCTATGTACCCCTAATCTGCTGCCCTAACATCGCCGACCCCTATATTATATTTATTAACCCCTAATCTGCCCCCCTCAACGTCGCCGACACCTGCCTACACTTATTAACCCCTAATCTGCCGAGCGGACCTGAGCGCTACTATAATAAAGTTATTAACACCTAATCCGCCTCACTAACCCTATCATAAATAGTATTAACCCCTAATCTGCCCTCCCTAACATCGCCGACACCTACCTTCAATTATTAACCCCTAATCTTCCGATCGGAGCTCACCGCTATTCTAATAAATGGATTAACCCCTAAAGCTAAGTCTAACCCTAACACTAACACCCCCCTAAGTTAAATATAATTTTTATCTAACGAAATAAATTAACTCTTATTAAATAAATGATTCCTATTTAAAGCTAAATACTTACCTGTAAAATAAACCCTAATATAGCTACAATATAAATTATAATTATATTATAGCTATTTTAGGATTAATATTTATTTTACAGGCAACTTTGTAATTATTTTAACCAGGTACAATAGCTATTAAATAGTTAAGAACTATTTAATAGTTACCTAGTTAAAATAATAACAAATTTACCTGTAAAATAAATCCTAACCTAAGATATAATTAAACCTAACACTACCCTATCAATAAAATAATTAAATAAACTACCTACAATTACCTACAATTAACCTAACACTACACTATCAATAAATTAATTAAACAAAATTCCTACAAATAAATACAATTAAATAAACTAGCTAAAGTACAAAAAATAAAAAAGAACTAAGTTACAGAAAATAAAAAAATATTTACAAAGATAATAAAAATATTACAACAATTTTAAACTAATTACACCTACTCTAAGCCCCCTAATAAAATAACAAAGCCCCCCAAAATAAAAAATTCCCTACCCTATTCTAAATTAAAAAAGTTACAAGCTCTTTTACCTTACCAGCCCTGAACAGGGCCCTTTGCGGGGCATGCCCCAAGAAGTTCAGCTCTTTTGCCTGTAAAAAAAACCATACAATACCCCCCCCCCCAACATTACAACCCACCACCCACATACCCCTAATCTAACCCAAACCCCCCTTAAATAAACCTAACACTAATCCCCTGAAGATCTTCCTACCTTGTCTTCACCATCCAGGTATCACCGATCCGTCCTGGCTCCAAGATCTTCATCCAACCCAAGCGGGGGTTGGCGATCCATAATCCGGTGCTGAAGAGGTCCAGAAGAGGCTCCAAAGTCTTCCTCCTATCCGGCAAGAAGAGGACATCCGGACCGGCAAACATCTTCTCCAAGCGGCATCTTCGATCTTCTTCCATCCGGAGCGAAGCGGCAGGATCCTGAAGACCTCCAGCACGGAACATCCATCCGGACCGACGACTGAACGACGAATGACTGTTCCTTTAAGGGACGTCATCCAAGATGGCGTCCCTCGAATTCCGATTGGCTGATAGGATTCTATCAGCCAATCGGAATTAAGGTAGGAATTTTCTGATTGGCTGATGGAATCAGCCAATCAGAATCAAGTTCAATCCGATTGGCTGATCCAATCAGCCAATCAGATTGAGCTCGCATTCTATTGGCTGTTCCGATCAGCCAATAGAATGCGAGCTCAATCTGATTGGCTGATTGGATCGGCCAATCGGATTGAACTAGATTCTGATTGGCTGATTCCATCAGCCAATCAGAAAATTCCTACCTTAATTCCGATTGGCTGATAGAATCCTATCAGCCAATCGGAATTCGAGGGACGCCATCTTGGATGACGTCCCTTAAAGGAACAGTCATTCGTCGTTCAGTCGTCGGTCCGGATGGATGTTCCGCGCTGGAGGTCTTCAGGATCCTGCCGCTTCGCTCCGGATGGAAGAAGATCGAAGATGCCGCTTGGAGAAGATGTTTGCCGGTTCGGATGTCCTCTTCTTGCCGGATAGGAGGAAGACTTTGGAGCCTCTTATGGACCTCTTCAGCACCGGATTATGGATCGCCAACCCCCGCTTGGGTTGGATGAAGATCTTGGAGCCAGGACGGATCGGTGATACCTGGATGGTGAAGACAAGGTAGGAAGATCTTCAGGGGATTAGTGTTAGGTTTATTTAAGGGGGGTTTGGGTTAGATTAGGGGTATGTGGGTGGTGGGTTGTAATGTTGGGGGGGGTATTGTATGTTTTTTTTTACAGGCAAAAGAGCTGAACTTCTTGGGGCATGCCCCGCAAAGGGCCCTGTTCAGGGCTGGTAAGGTAAAAGAGCTTGTAACTTTTTTAATTTAGAATAGGGTAGGGAATTTTTTATTTTGGGGGGCTTTGTTATTTTATTAGGGGGCTTAGAGTAGGTGTAATTAGTTTAAAATTGTTGTAATATTTTTCTTATGTTTGTAAATATTTTTTTATTTTCTGTAACTTAGTTCTTTTTTATTTTTTGTAGTTTAGCTAGTTTATTTAATTGTATTTATTTGTAGGAATTGTGTTTAATTAATTTATTGATAGTGTAGTGTTAGGTTAATTGTAGGTAATTGTAGGTAGTTTATTTAATTATTTTATTGATAGGGTAGTGTTAGGTTTAATTATATCTTAGGTTAGGATTTATTTTACAGGTAAATTTGTTATTATTTTAACTAGGTAACTATTAAATAGTTCTTAACTATTTAATAGCTATTGTACCTGGTTAAAATAATTACAAAGTTGCCTGTAAAATAAATATTAATCCTAAAATAGCTATAATATAATTATAATTTATATTGTAGCTATATTAGGATTTATTTTACAGGTAAGTATTTAGCTTTAAATAGGAATCATTTATTTAATAAGAGTTAATTTATTTCGTTAGATGTAAATTATATTTAACTTAGGGGGGTGTTAGTGTTAGGGTTAGACTTAGCTTTAGGGGTTAATCCATTTATTAGAATAGCGGTGAGCTCCGATCGGAAGATTAGGGGTTAATAATTGAAGGTAGGAGTCGGCGATGTTAGGGAGGGCAGATTAGGGGTTAATACTATTTATGATAGGGTTAGTGAGGCGGATTAGGGGTTAATAACTTTATTATAGTAGCGCTCAGGTCCGCTCGGCAGATTAGGAGTTAATAAGTGTAGGCAGGTGTCGGCGACGTTGAGGGGGGCAGATTAGGGGTTAATAAATATAATATAGGGGTCGGCGGTGTTAGGGGTAGCAGATTAGGGGTACATAGGGATAACGTAGGTGGCGGCGCTTTGCGGTCGGAAGATTAGGGGTTAATTATTTTAAGTAGCTGGCGGCGATGTTGTGGGGGGCTGGTTAGGGGTTAATAAATATAATACAGGGGTCGGCGGGGTTAGGGGCAGCAGATTAGGGGTACATAAATATAACGTAGGTGGCGGTCGGCAGATTAGGGGTTAAAAATTTTAATCGAGTGTCGGCGATGTGGGGGGGCCTCGGTTTAGGGGTACATAGGTAGTTTATGGGTGTTAGTGTACTTTAGGGTACAGTAGTTAAGAGCTTTATGAACCGGCGTTAGCCAGAAAGCTCTTAACTCCTGCTATTTTCAGGCGGCTGGAATCTTGTCGTTAGAGCTCTAACGCTCACTTCAGAAACGACTCTAAATACCAGCGTTAGAAAGATCCCATTGAAAAGATAGGCTACACAAATGGCGTAGGGGGATCTGCGGTATGGAAAAGTCGCGGCTGAAAAGTGAGCGTTAGACCCTTTAATCAATGACTCCAAATACCAGTGGGCGGCCAAAACCAGCATTAGGAGCCTCTAACGCTGGTTTTGACGGCTACCGCTGAACTCCAAATCTAGGCCTAACAGAGTTAAAGCCCAGCACTGATAGAATGGCATGGAAAATACTATCAGCATTAAACAGTTAAAGCTTTATTAAATCTAGTAAAGAAATGCTCTGAAAACTCTGACTATTATATCAAATGAAATACAAATTTAGATTTTCTTTCAAATCTGCAAGTTTATTTGTTAAATTACATCTTAACCTATTAGAAATCAGAGAGGACTGTAATGTTGATAAGAATTAAAAGCAACATGTAAGTTGCTAAACATTTTTCTATAAACTTAAAGGGAGTGTGTACTATGATTATTTTCCCTCTCCTTTAATATGTTTCCAATGATCCATTTTACCTTTTGGAGTGTATTTAAAGGGATAGTGCACTTTATACATTTTCTCCCCTGTAATTTGCTCCCAAGTATACATCTTACCTCCTGGATTATAATAAATTGTTTACAAATAGCTAATTTACCTTTATTTTGTAATCTGAAATAGCTGTTCTTGCCTGTGGTATCTTTACCTATACAGAACATTTCAATACTAAAGTTTTGCCTATAGAAAAGGTACATAAACATAGCCATCAGAAGTAATTACACTCCCAGGTAGTGGTAGAAGAGATAAACAATAAAATGTTAATTTCTCTTGTAAGATGTATCGAGTCCACGGATTCATTCATACTTATGGGATATTCTCCTTCCCTACAGGAAGTGGCAGAGAGAGCACCCACAGCAGAGCTGTCCATATAGCTCCTCCCTTAGCTTCACCCCCCCAGTCATTCCCTCTGCCTGCTTAACTGCTAGGAAGGGCAAAGGGAGTGTGGTGACAAAAATGTTAGTTTTTCTTTTCTCAAGCAAAAGTTTGTTATTTTAAATGGTACCGGTGTGTACTATTTACTCTCTGGCAGAAAAGGGATGAAGATTTCTGCAAGGAGGATGATGATCTTAGCACTTTGTAACTAAGATCCAGGGCTGTTCTCACAAGGGCTGAAGAGTACAGGAAAACTTCAGTTGGGGAACAGTTTGCAGGCTAAACTGCATTAAGGTATGTTCAGTCTATTTTTTTCTAGACAGACTGTGTTATTTCTAGAAAAGGCTGGCAATATCCCCATGAGGGAAAGTTAAGCTGTATTCAGTAAAAGAGGAATCCAAGCTTGCATAAAGGGCTCATAGTTACTGGTGACACTAATAGGAAAAAACGTTTTGGTTTAATTACAAATAAAATGTTTTTTGAGGGACTTTAAGGTGTCTTTGTGGCTTGTTTAAGGGTTATTAACCCACATGGCTAGTTTAAGAAACACTCTGTGGTGTTTCTTTTAGGCCCCATAGCATTGAGTGAGGTGGGAGGGGCCTATTTTCAGTTGCACAGTTTATTTACCTCAGAAGCATCCAGCTACTTCTCCAGAGATTCCTGCTGTATTTGAGGGCTGTAAAGAGGTTTTTTCCCCCACAAATCATTCCTAAAGGGCAGGTAGGCGCCACAGCAGAGCTGTGGCAAGGTGCTGAACATTATTTTACCGGTTTTGAAGTTTTTTCAATCCGGTTTTTACATTAAGGGGTTAATTGTTTATTTGCATAGTGGTGCAAAGTTACTAACGCTTTATGATGCTACTGTAAAAATTTTGTTTTGTTTACTGCTTTTTTACACTGTTTTGCAGAGTTTGTGCAGATTTTTTTCTCTTAAAGGCACAGTACCGTTTTTTGTTTAAAGTGTTATTTTCTTTGATTAAAGTGTTTTCCAAACTTGTTTGTTTCATTACTAGCCTGTTTAACATGTCTGACACCAAGGAAAATCCTTGTTCTATGGGCGCGATCCGATATAGATCGCAGTTTGCGGCGCAAGCGAGGGAACCGGCGTCGCCCGCAGTTTCAGCTCGCAACTCGAGCTATCCCATATAGGTCGCCGTCAGATGCTAACGTGCCGTAAGTCGGATAAACCAGCGATGTCCAGAAATCTGCGTAAGTACAAATTTCTGGCGTCGCCAGTGACTTGCGGCACGTTAGAAACTGCCGGCGCCTATAAAACCTGACTAAAGTCTAAAACACCCGCACTGTCTAACACGCCTCCCTAACATAGCCCGACACGTCTAACACGCCTCCCTAACATAGCCCGCACTGTCTAACCCTCTATCCGCTATCCCCCCTCACTATCCTAACAATAAAAAAGCTATTAACCCCCGCCGCAACCTAATAAAGTTATTAACCCCTAAACCGCCGCTCCCGTACCCCGCCGCCAGCTATATTATATCTATAACCCCCTAAAGTGAGCCCCTAACACCGCCGCCATCTATATTAAAATTATTAACCCCTAATGTAAGCCCCTTACACCGCCGCCATCTCTATTAAAATGATTAACCCCTAATTTAATCTACCTACCCCGCCGCCAGCTATATTATCTATATTAACCCTAAGTATATTATAGTTAATATAGTTATTACATTATATATATTAACTATATTAACCCTAATTATATTAGGGTTAATATAGTTAATATAGTTACTATAGTATTTATATTAACTATATTAACTCTATCTAACCCTAACTAAATTTATATTAAATTAATCTAATTCATTTATAAACTAAAATATTCCTATTTAAATCTAAATACTTACCTATAAAATAAACCCTAAGATAGCTACAATATAATTAATAATTACATTGTAGCTATGTTAGGGTTAATATTTATTTTACAGGTAAATTGTTAATTATTTTAACTAGGTATAATAGATATTAAATAGTTATTAACTATTTAATATCTACCTAGTTAAAATAATTACCCAATTACCTGTAAAATAAATCCTAACCTAAGTTACAAATACACCTACACTATCAATAAATTAAATAAACTACAAACATCTATCTAAAAATACAATTAAACTAAACTAAATTACAAAAAAAAACAAACACTAAATTACAAAAAATAAAAAAAAGATTACAAGATATTTAAGCTAATTACACCTATTCTAAGCCCCCTAATAAAATAATAAACCCCCAAAATAAAAAAAATTCCCTGCCCTATTCTAAATTAAACAAATTTCAAAGCTCTTTACCTTACCAGCCCTTAAAAGGGCCTTTTGTGGGGCATGCCCCAAAGAATTCAGCTCTTTTGCATACAACAAATACAATCCCCCCCCCATTACAACCCACCACCCACATACCCCTATTCTAAAACCACCCAAACCCCCCTTAAAAAAGCCTAACACTACCCCCCTGAAGATCTCCCTACCTTGTCTTCACCACACCGGGCCGAACTCCTGATCCGATCCGGGCGATGTCTTCCTCCAAGCGGCAAAGAAGAATTCTTCCTCCGGCGATGTCTTCCTCCAAGCGGCAAAGAAGAATTCTTCCTCCGGCGATGTCTTCCTCCAAGCGGCAGCAAAGTCTTCATTCTTCCGGCGGCATCTTCAATCTTCTTTCTTCGCTCCGCCGCCGCGGAGCATCCATCCCGGACGACTGCTGAACTTGGAATGAGGTACCTTTAAATGACGTCATCCAAGATGGCGTCCGCCGAATTCCGATTGGCTGATAGGATTCTATCAGCCAATCGGAATTAAGTTAGAAAAATCTGATTGGCTGATTGAATCAGCCAATCAGATTCAAGTTCAATCCGATTGGCTGATCCAATCAGTCAATCAGATTGAGCTCGCATTCTATTGGCTGTTCCGATCAGCCAATAGAATGCGAGCTCAATCTGATTGGCTGTTCGGATCAGCCAATCAGATTGAACTTGAATCTGATTGGCTGATTCAATCAGCCAATCAGATTTTTCTAACTTAATTCCGATTGGCTGATAGAATCCTATCAGCCAATCGGAATTCGGCGGACGCCATCTTGGATGACGTCATTTAAAGGTACCTCATTCCAAGTTCAGCAGTCGTCCGGGATGGATGCTCCGCGGCGGCGGAGCGAAGAAAGAAGATTGAAGATGCCGCCGGAAGAATGAAGACTTTGCTGCCGCTTGGAGGAAGACATCGCCGGAGGAAGAATTCTTCTTTGCCGCTTGGAGGAAGACATCGCCGGAGGAAGAATTCTTCTTTGCCGCTTGGAGGAAGACATCGCCCGGATCGGATCAGGAGTTCGGCCCGGTGTGGTGAAGACAAGGTAGGGAGATCTTCAGGGGGGTAGTGTTAGGCTTTTTTAAGGGGGGTTTGGGTGGTTTTAGAATAGGGGTATGTGGGTGGTGGGTTGTAATGGGGGGGGGGTTGTATTTGTTGTATGCAAAAGAGCAGAATTCTTTGGGGCATGCCCCACAAAAGGCCCTTTTAAGGGCTGGTAAGGTAAAGAGCTTTGAAATTTGTTTAATTTAGAATAGGGCAGGGAATTTTTTTTATTTTGGGGGTTTATTATTTTATTAGGGGGCTTAGAATAGGTGTAATTAGCTTAAATATCTTGTAATCTTTTTTTTATTTTTTGTAATTTAGTGTTTGTTTTTTTTTGTAATTTAGTTTAGTTTAATTGTATTTTTAGATAGATGTTTGTAGTTTATTTAATTTATTGATAGTGTAGGTGTATTTGTAACTTAGGTTAGGATTTATTTTACAGGTAATTGGGTAATTATTTTAACTAGGTAGATATTAAATAGTTAATAACTATTTAATATCTATTATACCTAGTTAAAATAATTAACAATTTACCTGTAAAATAAATATTAACCCTAAGATAGCTACAATATAATTAATAATTACATTGTAGCTATGTTAGGGTTTATTTTATAGGTAAGTATTTAGATTTAAATAGGAATATTTTAGTTTATAAATGAATTAGATTAATTTAATATAAATTTAGTTAGGGTTAGATAGAGTTAATATAGTTAATATAAATACTATAGTAACTATATTAACTATATTAACCCTAATATAATTAGGGTTAATATAGTTAATATATATAATGTAATAACTATATTAACTATAATATACTTAGGGTTAATATAGATAATATAGCTGGCGGCGGGGTAGGTAGATTAAATTAGGGGTTAATCATTTTAATAGAGATGGCGGCGGTGTAAGGGGCTTACATTAGGGGTTAATAATATTAATATAGCTGGCGGCGGTATAGGGGGATTAGATTAGGGGTTAATAATTTTTATATAGGTGGCGGCGGTGTAAGGGGTCAGATTAGGGGATAGATAAGGTAGATGGCGGCGGTTTTAGAGGCTCACAGTAGGGGGTTAGTTTATGTAGATGGCGGCGGGGTCCGGGAGCGGCGGTTTAGGGGGTAATAACTTTATTAGGGATTTCTGGGGGGGGGGGTTCGCGGTTGACAGGTAGATAGACATTGCGCATGCGTTAGGTGTTAGGTTTATTTTAGCAGATCGCGGTTGACAGGGAGATAGACATTGCGCATGCGTTAGGTGTTAGGTTTATTTTAGAAGATCGCGGTTGACAGGGAGATAGACATTGCGCATGCGTTAGGTGTTAGGTTTATTTTAGCAGCCAGTTTAGGAAGTTACGGGGCTCCAATAGTCAGCGTAAGGCTTCTTACGGCTGCCTTTTGTGGCGAGGTGAAAATGGAGTAAGTTTTCTCCATTTTCGCCACGTAAGTCCTTACGCTGCATATTGGATACCAAACTGCGCGGGTTTGGTATACCTGCCTATGGCCCAAAAAACTGCGGGCGACGGCAGAAATATACGGGCGTAACTTCTAGGTTACGCCGTATATGTGATACCAAACCCGCGCAAATATTGGCGTCGCCGGCTTTTGCGGGCGACGATTTATATCGGATCGACCTCCATGTGTTTAGAAGCCATTGTGGAACCCCCTCTTAGAATGTGTCCCACTTGCACTAATATGTCTATAAATTATAAAGAGCATATTTTAGCACTTAAAAATATTGCAATAGATGATTCTCAGTTAGAAGGAAATGAGGGTTTAGCATCTAGCCCTCCCCAAGTGTCACAACCAGTAACGCCCCCGCACAAGTGACGCCAAGTACCTCTAGTGCGTCTAATTCATTTACTTTACAAGACATGGCCACAGTTATGAATAAAACTCTCACAGAGGTTTTCTCTAAACTTCCTGGTTTACAAGGAAAGCATGACAGGTCTGGGTTAAGAACAAATGCTGAGCCGTCTGACGCTTTAGTAGCCATACCCGATATACCCTCACAATGTTCTGAAGTTAGGGGTAAGGGATTTAGTATCTGAGGGAGAAATTTCTGATTCAGGAAAGACGCTCCCTCAGACAGATTCTGATATGAAGGCCTTTAAATTTAAGCTTGAACACCTCCGCTTATTGCTCAAGGAGGTATTAGCTACTCTAGACGATTGTGACCCTATAGTGGTCCCAGAGAAATTGTGTAAAATGGACAGATACTTAGAGGTTCCTGTTTACACTGATGTTTTTCCAGTCCCTAAGAGGATTGTGACTATTGTTACTAAGGAGTGGGATAGACCAGGTACTCTGTTCGCTCCCCCTCCTGTTTTTAAGAAAATGTTTCCCATATCTGACACCATACAGGACTCGTGGCAGACTGTTCCTAAGGTGGAGGGAGCTATTTCTACTCTTGCTAAGCGTACAACTATACCTATCGAAGACAGTTGTGCTTTCAAAGATCCTATGGATAAAAATTTAGAGGGTCTCCTAAAGAAAATTTTTGTTCATCAAGGTTTTCTTCTCCAACCTATTGCATGCATTGTTCCTGTAACTACTGCAGCTGATTTCTGGTTTGAGGCTCTAGAAGAGGCTCTCCAGGTGGAGACTCCATTAGAAGATATTATGGATAGAATTAAGGCCCTTAAGTTGGTTAATTCTTTTGTTACAGATGCCGCTTTCCTAATCTAAATTAGCGGCAAAGAATTCAGGTTTTGCCATTTTAGCACGTAGGGCGTTATGGCTTAAGTCCTGGTCTGCTGATATGTCATCAAAATCTAAATTGTTGAACATCTCTTTCAAAGGAAAGACCCTATTCGGGCCTGCACTGAAAGAAATTATTTCAGACATCACTGGAGGGAAAGGCTATGCCCTCCCTCAGGATAAAACAAATAAGATGAGGACCAAACAAAATAATTTTCGTTCCTTTCGGAACTTTAAGGGTGGTCCCGCTTCAGCTTCCCCTGCAGCAAAGCAAGAGGGGAATTCTGTCCAATCCAAGTCAGTCTGGAGACCTAACCAGGTTTGGAACAAAAGTAAACAGGCCAAGAAGCCTGCTGCTGCCTCTAAGACAGCATGAAGGGGTAGCCCCCGATCCGGGACAGGATCTAGTAGGGGGAAGACTCTCTCTCTTTGCTCAGGCTTGGGCAAGAGATGTTCACGATTCCTGGGCTTTAGAAATTGTGTCCCAAGGATATATTCTGGACTTCAAAGACTCCCCCCCAAGGGGGAGATTTCACATTTCTCAATTGTCTGCAAACCAGACAAATAGAGAGGCGTTCTTACGCTGTGTAGAAGACGTACATACCATGGGAGTGATCCGCCCAGGTCCAAGAGCGGAACAAGGGCTAGGTTTTTACTCCAACCTGTTTGTGGTTCCCCAAAAAAAAAGAACACGGAGTTCTCTAGCGATGATGGAGGTAACCAAAATAATCTGATGGGCGGAGGATCACTCTTGCCATCTCTCAGCAATCCATATCCCAGGGGTAGAGAACTGGGAGGTGGATTTCCTAAGTCGTCAGACTTTTCATCCGATGGAGTGGGAGCTCCATCCGGAGGTATTTGCCCAGCTGACTCAGCTATGGGGCACACCAGAATTGGATCTGATGGCGTCCCGTCAGAACGCCAAACTTCCTTGTTACGGGTCCAGGTCCCGGGATCCCCAGGCGGTGCTGATAGATGCTCTAGCAGTGCTCTGGTCCTTCAATCTGGCTTATGTATTTCCCCCGTTTCCTCTCCTCCCACGTCTGGTTGCCAGAATCAAGCAGGAGAGAGCTTTGGTGATTCTGATAGCGCCTGCGTGGCCACGCAGGACTTGGTATGCAGACCTGGTGGACATGTCATCTGTTCCACCGTGGACTCTGCCAATGAGGCAGGACCTTCTAATCCAAGGTCCGTTCAAACATCCAAATCTAATTTCTCTGTGTCTGACTGCTTGGAGATTGAACGCCTGATTCTATCAAAGCATGGTTTCTCTGAGTCGGTCATTGATACCCTGATTCAGGCTAGAAAGCCTGTTACTAGGAAAATCTATTATAAGATTTGGCGCAAATATCTTTGTTGGTATGAATCCAAGGGTTACTCATGGAGTAAGATTAGGATTCCTAGAATGTTGTCCTTTCTCCAAGAAGGATTGGAGAAGGGATTATACGCTAGTTCCTTAAAGGGACAAATATCTGCTTTATCTATTCTTTTATACAAACGTCTGGCAGATGTTCCAGTCGTTCAAGCATTTAGTCAGGCCTTGGTCAGGATCAAGCCTGTATTTAAACCTGTTGCTCCGCCATGGAGCCTAAACTTGGTTCTTAAAGTTATTCAAGGGGTTCCGTTTGAACCTATGCATTTCATAGATATTAAGCTTCTATCTTGGAAAGTTTTGTTGTTAGTAGCTATCTCTTCGGCTTGAAGAGTTTCTGAGTTATCTGCTTTACAGTGTGACTCACCTTACCTAGTTTTCCATGCAGATAAGATGGTTTTGCGTACCAAACCTGGGTTTCTTCCTAAGGTTTTTCTAATAGGAATATCAATCAGGAGATTGTTGTTCCTTCTCTGTGTCCTAATCCTTCATCAAAGAAGGAACGTCGGTTGCACAATCTTGATGTGGTTCATGCTTTAAAGTTCTACTTACAAGCAACTAAAGATTTCCGTCAAACATCTTCATTGTTTGTTGTTTATTCTGGTAAACGGAGAGGTCAAAAGGCTACTGCTACCTCTCTTTCCTTTTGGCTGAAAAGCTTCATCCGTTTGGCTTATGAGACTGCTGGCCAGCAGCCTCCGGAAAGAATTACTGCTCATTCTAATAGAGCAGTGGCTTCCACATGGGCTTTTAAAAATGAGGCTTCTGTTGAACAGATTTGTAAGACGGCGACTTGGTCTTCGCTTCATACTTTTTCCAAATTTTACAAATTTTATACTTTTGCTTCTTCGGAAGGCTATTTTTGGGAGAAAGGTTCTACAAGCAGTGGTGCCTTCCGTTTAAGGTACCTTTCTTGTCCCTCCCTTCATCCGTGTCCTAAAGCTTTGGTATTGGTATCCCATAAGTATGGATGAATCCGTGGACTCGATACATCTTACAAGAGAAAACAGAATTTATGCTTACCTGATAAATTTCTTTCTCTTGTGATGTATCGAGTCCACGGCCCGCCCTGTCTATTTAAGACAGGTAGTATATTTTTATTTAAAAACTTCAGTCACCACTGCACCCTATAGTTTCTCCTTTTTCTTCCTAGCCTTCGGTCAAATGACTGGGGGTGGAGCTAAGGGAGGAGTTATATGGACAGCTCTGCTGTGGGTGCTCTCTCTGCCACTTCCTGTAGGGAAGGAGAATATCCCATAAGTATGGATGAATCCGTGTACTCGATACATCACAAGAGAAAGAAATTTATCAGGTAAGCATAAATTCTGTTTTTCTTCTTAAATGGGAAGAGTCTACAGCTGCATTCATTACTTTTGGGAATTCAGAACCTGGCCACCAGGAGGAGGCAAAGACACCCCAGCCAAAGGCTTAAATACCTCCCCCACTTCCCTCATACCCCAGTCATTCTTTGCCTTTAATCACAGGAGGTTGGCAGAGAAGTGTCAGAAGTTCAAGATAGTCTCTTATGGAGGGTAGTACTCTTCGCAGTGGGACTGGAGTTTTAAGCAATCCTGTCAGCCTCTCAGCGAGAGCATGGATGAAAATTAGGGTCCGGAGAGGCAGGGAGAGTTTTCCTGCAAACCCGTCCAGACTCATATTAACAGCTCCTTGGTAATAAGTGTTGACGAGTTTCGCTGCCTACCTTTATTCACTCAAGTCTATGTCAGAAGTGAGGCTACTATCTGTCACACTTGAAGGGCCGTGGTCCTGTTCCATGGTGTAGATTCCGGTAAGATTGTTTCATTTTATTTCGATATGTGAATGTAATGTTAATGAAATAAGGTAGGGTCCCAGTGGGACTCCTTTTATCTTAATAAGGAATCATGGGTTAATATCTCCTGAGGGGGGTTATTGAACAGGGGTGCCTTTAATCATGTTTGTTATATGGTTCTATCTGCTAATGTTTAGCTATACCTAGGCTCACGGCTCATGACGGGTGCGGTTACGTTTGCTTCTCTCTTCCGTATACTGACTGTGTGTGACAGAGAGATTCTAGCTTGTGTGTCTGGTTCAAAGGAGGTGGTGAGTGCCCCAGCCATTGGGGGTGTAAAAAGGGTGCCAGTTAGTTTTTGTCATTTTTGCAATCCCAAGATTATGGAGGATTCTGATATTTTAGACACGGATGTCTCTGATATGAAGCATACGTCTTGTGATGAATATGAAATGGCCCGGGTAATCAATGCCCTTCAGTTATGTTCTGATTGCCGTTCTAGAGTACTCTCTTCTCCAGAATCAGGGAGCTTAGAGTGCATTGAGCCATCCGCCTCCGAGGTTTCCATGTCCCATGAGGCGTGTGCCCCATACCCTTTCTCGGCTTTGTAAGCAGGTGTCCCTATGGCCTTTACTCCTTCTCCAGAGGGTGGCTTCTTTCCTCCAGAGCTTACAGCACGGTTCCGCATGGCCATTCCTATGGCACTGACTTATTTATATCTTCCAAGTGAAATATTTCTAAGATATTGTCCATGTTCAGTTAACCAGGGCCCGTCGTGCGTGGGATCGCCCGATTCAGTTTGGCCTCCTGGGGAAGCATTGGCCTCTGAGCCTTCAGGGGCCCCAACCTCAGGGTCAGGGTCTTTCATTTATCTGACGAGGGATGATTTTGCTTTCCGTTATAGGCTGGCACATCTTTGTGTTCTTTTAAGGCACGTTTTGGCGATGTTAGAGAATCCCAGTCATAGTGGGCCGAGGGATCCGAGGTCTTAGATGCTGGATGGCAAATTGGATGCAACATTTGGGGATGAAGTCAATCTCCTTAACGTCACTGTTTTATTTATTCTTTGTGTTTGGGTTCCAGTTCTGAGCTTGGGTGAATGGGGCCTCTGATCGGCTGGTTCCGTTGAAGTTTTCATTCACCTAGGGCGTTCACCCTATGGGTGCTATCTTCCTTTTATTTTTGATCTGGATGGATGGGTTTATTTTGTTTTTCTGAAGCTCATGTCTGTTAGATTCCGTTTTTTTAAAACGTTCTTCTCTGGAACCGATCCTTGCAATTTTGTGGTTGCGTGGGCACTTCCACGGAAGTTGCACACTTTGGAATAATAGAATTATGATTTCTAGTTCATTTATTGATCCTTTGGGTCAAATTTTCTTGGACCTTGGACAGTTCTGGAGTGTCCTTATACCAGGCAGGTAGTGGCCGGACGCGTTCTGCAGTTACCTGGGTTCATGTCACCCTCGTGGTGCTGATTTAATCCTGTCAGATTCTAAATGTCACTTTGCCTATTGATATGGACTCCGGGCTCGGATCCTATTTTGAATTATGAGGCCTAGTGTGTAGAATTGAAGGTTGTGTGTGCTGACCTAAGGTTGGTTTTCTCTGTCTACTCGCCTGGGATACGAATCTGTCTTTTCAGACGTCATCATGGTTCTTTCAGGTCCCTGGGGACTCAGAACCATAGTTTCCATTCATTTGGAGTTGGGAGATGTGAGTGACCTATGTGGTCTAGTGTTCCGAGTGTTGAACGTTTTTCGTCTTCACTTGAGGTTCTTCCGGATGCTGACTCTTTAGCCTAATAAACATTTTCTTGCTGTGGTGGAGTCTCCTTTCTTCCTGCCTTGGGTGGGTCATCCAGTCTGGAAGCGCGGGCATGTCCTTCTTCCTTTGCTCAGAGTTGCGTTACTCTAAGAGGTGGAGTGCAGGGGTTTCCCTGTCTTCTGTGGGGAGCTGCAAGGTTTCCAGCTTTTACCCTCTTAAATGGGTTTTTGGAAGATCGATCCTGCAAGGATCTCTGACTGTTATCTCTTCCATATAATACCCTTGGTCTGACCATGGTCTTCAACGTTCGGGGTTATCTGTGTCCTCGTTGGAAATCTAGCCTTGGGGCCTAAGAGTGAAGAGCCGAGGTCGTTTACAGATGGTTGCCCATCTGGGGTCAGGTAGTTTACCATTTTTCCTCAATGCTCTGTTAGGGGCTTTATGGAGGGTGCTTACGTCTATCCCTCTTAGATGGCAAGCAAGGTTCAGGGTTCTCAGTCACCAGTGGGTGTTGGTTGTTACCTTGCTAGCATGTGTAATGCGTGGTTATGCTTGTAAATTAGTTTTTTCCTTGCGATCTAGGAGCACTTGGTGCCAAATTCTTAAACTGTTCAGGAGTTCTTTCAGACTCTTGGGTTTGAGGCTATTGCTAGATATCCAAGTCTACGGACTTTAGATGGTGCGCTCCTAATCATAGGAGGCTGCTTGGGTTCCTCAGGAAGTTTGATCCTTCGATCGATTTCATTTTTCATGGACTCTGGCCTAGGACCTTGTCTCTCCCTGGATTGTGTGTGGACGATTCGTTCTCACCTTAGGTATTTGTGGTCCCGCGTGTCTCTCTGAGGGGGCAGGGCTCTGTTTCTCATGGGAGATGCCTATCTGCCTGTGGCTTAGGTTTTAGGTTTCTTGGATGGGTTCCTATTGGTCTTCTGGTGCATTGGATGTTCCTGGTTTGGAGTTACCTTAGTATCTATGGTGACCTGTGGGTCCTTGTTTCTTGCCTTTTAAGGTTTTTTCCCCTTCTTGCATTTTCAGAATCCTGGAAAAATGGAGGGAAATGTGGAGTAGTTACTGGTTCCACCAATCATGCAGCAGGAGGCTGGGGGTTTGAACCCTGATTGGGCTCCTCTTAAATGTTGGATTCTGATATTTAGATGCTGGGGGTCTGAGAACCCTATTCCCTTGGGAAGTGTTCCTAGGGAAGACAGCAGTGTAGAGGGTCTCGTACCCGAGCTCAAAGTCTGTCCTGACTTACGGTAGCAGGCCGTTTGTAGTAGTGGTCAGAGTTCTACTCGGGGGCTTTGCTCCTTGTCGATCCATTTTTTTCTTTCTTTTTCTTACAGAGGTCTGGGAATCTTGTCTTCGTTCTTTGACTAACCTTTGCACTGGGACCATTATCCTGGAGGGAAGGTCGGGGATAGTTTAATCTATGCAGAGTTGACCGTTTTCCTCTAGAGTCTGTCCTCCCCTTTGGTTGGAGGGCTTTTGATGTCCTTCTCCTTTCTACCGGCGTCTGGTGCTGAGAGGGGATGCTCCTTGGAGCCCAGTATCAGAGGGCTGTTGTTGAGTTTTTAGTAGGTTTGCAGTTTGAAACCAGCTACAGCTATTTGCACCTTGGATGTGTGCTAGCAGGCTTTAAAAGGCCTTTCGGTGGTTTAGGTTCCACGATGGCTGAGTCAGCTTTCCTACCTGGAAGCTGGTCATTGAGAGTTCCTGATCAGAAGGTTTGGTGTTCTCTTGGAGAGCTATCTGCTAACTGCTGTGATAGTTATCCTATTTCTGCTGTCTATGCTTGCCTAGCCTGCAGGTTTTGATCTGATACGAGGCAACAGGGAACTCATGTTTTCTGGAGTACCTTATGGTATGGTACTGTGTCAGTGTTATGAGATGTCCCTCGAGTCCTCTTTGGGATGTGTTTCCCTGAGTATGGATTCTTTTTTTTATTAGGTCCTTGTGTTGCTAGAGAGTTCGTCTCACTGGGCGCTACTATCGTAGGACAACCGTGGGTTGTTCTATGTTTGTCGACCCATGTGGACTGATCCTTTGGATTCTTCTGGGAATCTGTTCTCCCTTTTGGGGGCAGGTAGCGGTCCTTGTCTTTCTGCCGGGTACTCTTCATGGGAGTCGAGAGCCGCAGGGCTGACTCCTCGAAGGCTGTTTGTGCTCGACGGACTCTGGGACTGAGTGGTCTCTAGCTCGGCTTTGCTGATGGTGTAACTAATGTGCAGTTTCTTGGGCTTTGGGTTTTACCTGTGTCATCTATATTTTTAGTTTTTTAGGGTGTCGGGTAATTTCAGGCTGTGGTGCCTTTCGAAGGGACTGCCTTTTGTACCCACCCGTTGTTTGCATTCAGTGTCCTCTAGCTTGAGTATTGTTTTCCCAAAAGTAATGAATGCAGCTGTGGACTCTTCCCATTTCAGAAGAAAAACATAAATTATGCTTACCTGATAATTTGCTTTTCTTCTGACTGGAAGAGTACACAGCTCCCGCCCGTGTTTTGTCTATGAGGCGGCAGTAATTTTTTGTTCTTCTGGCACCTTTTTTTCACCCTGATATTCTCCTACTGTTCCTTGTTCCCTTGGCAGAATGACTGGGGGATAAGGGAAGTGGGAGATGTATTTAAGCCTTTGGCTGGGGTGTCTTTGCCTCCTCCTGGTGGCCAGGTTCTGAATTCCCAAAAGTAATGAATGCAGCTGTGGACTCTTCCCATCAGAAGAAAAGAAAATTATCAGGTAAGCATAATTTATGTTTTTCAATTGTTTTTTGATATACAGAGTTAAAGGGACATTAAACCCACATTTTTTCTTTCATGATTCAGGTAGAGAATACAATTTTAAACACCATTCCAATTTACTTCTATTATCTAATTTGCTTCATTCTTTAGATATCCTTTGTTTAAGAAATAGCAATGCACATGGGTGAGCCAATCACACGAGGCAGCTATGTGCAGCCACCAATCAGTAGCTTCTGAGCCTATCTAGATATGCTTTTCAGCAAAGGATATCAAGAGCATGAAGCAAATTAGATAATAGAAGTAAATTGGAAAGTTGTTTAAAATTACATATTCTTTCTAAATCATGAAAGAAAAAAAATTGGGTTTAATGTCCCTTTAAGACAAAGAAGCATTTGTCTGTATAAAAAGTAATAAGATAAAGGAGGTCTGATTTCTGTGCAAGCTCAGTCCATTTTAATGGGTTATGATTTCAAATAACAAAACCAGCTATACAAAAATAAACCTAAAACAGCCATTTCTTATACATGTTTTACTATGCTGCTGGTATAAGAAGTTATTGGAAACATAATAAGGGGGAAACAGTTTTATATTACATTGTCACCAATTGTTTACAGATAGTCCATGTATCTTTGATTTGTTCATTTGAATTAGCCGCTTATTCCTGTTGTTTCTTTAACTATACTGAAAATTTTAATAGTTAAAGGGACATTCCAGCCTAAATTAGAATTTGTATAATTCAGAGTCGTGGGGATATTGTATTGTCGCTATTGATTCAATGATACGTATCAGTTACATGCATATATTAGTATAGTAACAGGGTAAATACCCATTTAAATCCCAGTCCTCATAAAAATGGTGCAGTAAAAAAGTTAGAACACCAACCTGTATGATTATCAGTCCGTAGCCATCAGACTTTTGATCATTGGCGTTATGCAATCTCACTCCATTGTATTCTAAACAATAAATGGCAAGAAGCCACGGTGTAACAGGCGGAAAGAGAGAGTCTATATTCTGGTGTTAATATCCTTACACATGCACCTGTTTGCCTTCATATCCACGGCAAACGCACAGGTATGTTTCCTGGTAGGTAGGGCTTCTCCAAACAGCCCTTGAATAAAATAAAGAAAGTTGAAAAAGAAAGTCCCAACCAGACTTCGACAAACGTATGCCGGAGAGCAAGGGTATAACATTTAAAAATCCACTTTATTGATTACATGTAAAATCGCCAGGCTTACAGCATACAGGACTCCAAACAGCTGACGCATTTCCTGCCTCACCGGCACTTCATCAGAGCTCTAATGTAATATAAAACTGTTTCCCCCTTATTATGTTTCCAATAACTTCTTATACCAGCAGCATAGTAAAACATGTATAAGAAATGGCTGTTTTTAGGTTTATTTTTGTATAGCTGGTTTTGTATTTAAGTATGCACTGTGCACCAGCACTTTAAAAATAGCACTTGCTCAGAGAGCCTAAGGTGCTTGTACCATCTGGTAATGACCAATTTGTTAATTGCTGACATGATATAAGTCCCACTGGCACTCTGAGCAGCTGAAGTATTTAAAATGCTGGTGCACTGAGAATATCTATATATGCTTCACATGCATGTGCAGGAAAAAATGCTAACACTAAAACAGTGATAATTTTTACTGGAAGCATTTTTGCCAGTACATGTATATTACAAATATGTTTCTATTCAAAGATGTAATTCATTTATGTGATTTTAAGTTTTGACTGGAATGTCCCTTTAAGTACTGGTTATAGATATGCAATATTAACAAGATGGTGTAGGGAAAAAAATCATGTTCCCAGTGGAGGTTGGACAGAGAGCATTACATGTTAATTTTTCATTGTTCTATTTTTTCAAATAGGGCATGTAATTTTAAAAATCTTTACAATTTACTTTTATCAACAATTTTGCTTTGTTCTCTTGGTATTCTAGTTGAAAGCAAACCTAGGAAGGTGCATATGATAATTTATAAGCCCTTGAAGGCCGCCTCTATTTTATTTGCTTTTCAAAGCAGGGGAGAGCAAGCTTATGTAGGCCATATAAATAGCATTGTGATCACGCTCGTGGCTAGTGGCAGACACTGCACTAATTGGCTAAAATGCAAGTCAATAGATAATAACTATAAGTCATGTGATTAGGGGCGGTCAGAAGATGCTTAGATACAAGTTAGTCACAGAAGTAAAAAGTGTATTAATATAACAGTGTTGGTTTTGCAAAACTAGGGAATGGGTAATAAAGGGATTATCTATCTTTTTAAACAACAAAAATTCTGGTGTTGACTGTCCCTTTGAGTATTGGTTTCACTATGTATAGAGAGATAAACTACTGAGATATGTTCTCCCTGTAAGCTCAACCCATTTGATAAGATTGTTATTTAAAATACAAATATATACATAAAGGAGCTTCTTTTTTTACTATTAGTATAACAAGTCTTTGTATACACATTAAGGGAAACCCAATTTTACTTTGAGAAAGACATTTTTTTTTTTTAAATATTGTCTATAAACATAAGTATTTTCTGTTATTAATAATATTATTTTTCAAATGTCAGAGAAAATGTTTTCTCAAAATGGTGGAGCCATCTTAGTAAGAAGAAACAACAAATAAAAATGTCAGTGCCCAGGGTGTGTATGCCCCCTGTTAACTTCTTAATGTTATGGAAACTTATTAAGGTTATGGAAATGGAAGAATATCCTGTCCCATTAACATAAAACTTCACCACCCGCACTGCATAGCACCCAGTTGACCATTGAGAAGAGGCCTCAGGACCGTCTTTAACACAGGGCAAAAGGGGCAGCTGCCCAGGGCCCAGTCTCTGTTGAGGGGCCCAAGAGTCCTAAAGAAAAAAAAAAAAAAAAATGTTTTATTTTTTATGGTTCATAACAGACTGCTGATGTGACATGGGGAACACACACATTCAGTCATAATACTGTCAAAGTCAAAAGTACTCTGCTTATATATATTTTTTTTAAAAAAACTGTGCCAGACCGTGCCGCTGTCATGTGACATGCCAAGCTATTGCCATGTGCTGTTTTAGATGTGCACTGTGCAGCACTGAATGCAAAGCCCTAACTCAGTATCCAGCCATTCCCACTGCATCAGAAAAGGTCCTACTGGGGTTACCACTGTTACCAGGTAACTGCCCTGATGGTGGGGGTTGTTTCTGGGTAGGGCTGACTGTAGGCGCATGCAGCAGAAAGCTGGAGCAGCAGGCACGTGAGGATTTGAGCATCTGTCCAGCTGCATACACTGCTCTCTTCAGTCTTGAGGCTGTGTGACTCATCTCACACTGTATCCATGCAGCCTTGGACAGACAGCATCCAGTCTGCTGGTCCCCTTAGCCCTGCTCTTTCTGCTGTGGCCCTAAGATCAACTAACTAAAGTTTTTTAGGGGAGCAGTGCTTTGTAGAAAGGTGTCAGCGGGAAGTGAGTGCACACACGCCCCTCCCCATGCAGCATTGTCTAGTGCAGGGTGAGAGGGAACTTGTTCCTAGCAAAGAAGTGACGTGTGCTGCTGTGGCTGATGTATAGTGTCATGCTGATACTTCACACATTAATGTAAGGTTTGTCTCAGATTTTACAGCTTCCCATAGTAGTTCTGCTGTTTCAGTCAGTAAACTTATATTTGTCTGCACCTACATGCTTCCTCCTCAGTCTTTAACTTGCTTTGCTCCTGTTGGCTGCCCTAAATCTCTTTAACCAGCTAAACTCACACCAGAATCACATTCAAAAGAATATTAAATAAATCCGCAGTGGAGGAATTTATATATTTATTTACTTATTAATACTGCTTAGGTCCAGTTTCACATATTGCAATTTATTTCATTTTTTAAAATGATTAGCTCAGCAGTGATGATCCACTGCTGGGCTAATAATTTTGAAAACAATTAAAAAATAAATTGATTTAGTTGTTTTTTGGGATGTTGGGGTGGAGAGCGAAATTGCATGGGGTGGGGGGGGGGGCCCAAGAATTTTTTTGCCCAGGGTCCAGTCAATATTAAAGACGGCCCTGAGAGGCCTATGTCAGGAAATGTATGCTCAGTTTGTTCTAACAATGCTACCTAGTTTATAGGAGGTAAACCCAGTTGAGGCTGCGACACAGTTGATAACCAGGCTTTGTATGTATTATCTAGGGGAATTACCCTTTGCGACCCTCACATGTGTAGTCTGCATGCAAGCACTGGAGGACTTGGTATTTTGTTGTAGTTTACTTCAGGTTTAATTCTAATCAACTTTCTTCATATTTATTTGCAATTGTGTTTAAAGTGATTGTAAAGTATAAGAATTAAAGCCCAGTATTAAAAATATTCTTAAAAACAGGAGCACTTTAATTCATTAAACTTCACAAACTCGCTTTTTTTTTTTTTTTTTTAAACTTACCTTTTTGTTACTGTAAACAGACCGCCAATCCTCCACCTGCTTCTCCTTCTGTATTTTGCAGATCGATGATGGATCCGGCTTCCTCCAATCGTTGCAAGCCCCACGAGCTTGACAGCAATGGGGGCACGCAATGATTGGAGGAAGCAGGATTCGTCATCGATCTGCAAAATACTAAAGGAGAAGTGGGCTGAAAATTGGCTGTCTATTTACTGTAACAAAAAGGTTGTTTTTTTTTTGTTTTTTTTAAAAAGCGTGTTTGTAAAGTTTAACAAATTAAAGTGCCCCTATTTGTAAGAGAAGTTTTTAATACTGGGCTTTAATTCCTTATACTTTACAATCGCTTTAACTCGATTTTAACCCATTCAACCTACCCAAGTAGGCTCATAAGTGTGCATGTGAGCTCTACATGGCAGCAGTGCTTGTTAACTTTGTTATACCCCATTGCAAATACTTCTGCCATATACTGCTCAAGATATGTGCACTCTCCTGATTCTACCTAAGTATGACCTTTAACACAGGATACCAGAAGAACAAAGTAAATTTGATAATAAAAATATATATGCTCTGTCTGAATCAAGAAAATGCAATATTTATCTGCATGTCCCTTTAAGCAATGGTTAGGTGAGTATTTTTAAGCACACTTTATATTGCAAAGTATCTTAAAGGGCCAATCTACTCCAAAATTTGTATTGTTTAAAAAGATAGATAATCCCTTTATTACCCATTCCCCAGTTTTACACAGCCAACATGGTTATATTAATATACTTTTTATTATATATCATGTTTATTACAACTTTTAAAAGAGAATAATACATTGTTGACAATTTTAATGTATCAGTTGTTCAGAGCATTATACAAAACAGTTGTCAAGAAAGTCCATCTTTACCAAGATCGATAAATCCATATTACTCTGTGTATTGTGGCTCGAGAGGCCATTGTCAGGAGATTAATATACTTTTTACCTCTTTGATTACCTTCTATCTAAGCCTCTGCAGACAGCCCTCTTGTCTCATGGCTATTTATTCATTATCTGTTGACTTGCATTTTAGCCAATTAGTGCTGTTGCCTGCACAACTCCACGGGAGTGAGCACAATATTATCTATATGGCACACATGAATTAGCAGTCTCTTACTGTGAAAAGCTAATACAAATGTATATGATAAGAGGCTGTCTGTAGTGGCTTAGAAACAGGCAGACATTTTGAGGTGTATATGTTATAAAGTATATTAATATAACAATGTTGGTTGTGCAAAGCTGGGGAATTGGTAGTAAAGGTGTTATCTATCTTTTTAAACAATAAAAAATCGGTATAGACTGTCCCTTTAATATAGTATGCTGTAGACAACTGACTTGGATTATCCTTTAACTGCTCTATAGAGAGAGTGTGTGTGTGTGTGTTGTGTGTGTGTGTGTTATGTGTATGTTGTGTGTGTTGTGTGTGTTGTGTGTGTGTTGTGTGTGTTGTGTGTGTGTGTGTGTGTGGTGTGTGTGTGTGTGTGTGTTTTACTTAAATATAGAAATGTGAGATATATAATTTCAGTGAGTAGCTCCAAGGAATATTTTTTTCCATTGCATGTTCTATTTACAATTACTGCATTATTTGCCATAAGGACTTCATTCTCAGCTTAATAAATATTTGTTCCACCTTTCATGTCTGGAGGATTGCTTCCTCCCATCTTGCTTGTATTTGCTCCACTGATTTGCTACCCTGTGGTGGCTTCTGGGAAGCTATGTGAAATAACGTGCGTAACCACACCTCTTTGAAGGCTTAATATAATCAGGAATCATCTGATTTGGTTTAGCAATGGATGTTTAAGCATATCTGTACCTGGTTAAATGTACTGGCATTTCCACACAGCAAATATCACATACTGTACACAAGCAGCATGAAGAATAAAAAAGAATACACATCATACTAACACTAAAATTAATTAATTATTATTGTTGGTAGTTTTTGATGGGTACTTTTATCTGTTAAAGTATGTGTTTTGTTTCTTCTACTGTAGAGAAAGGAAAGTCAAAATTAAACTTGCATGATTCAGATAGAACATGTCATTTTAAGACACTTAAATTCACTTCTATTTTCAAATGTGCTTCGTTCTCTTAGTATCCCTTGTTGAAAAAGAATATGCACATATCATACACCAGTGGGAGCTGCTGCTAATTGGTGCCTGCACACATTTGTCAATTGTGATTGGCTAACTAGATGTGTTCAACTTCCTGACAGTAGTGCAATGCTGTTCCTTCAGCAATGGATAACAAGAAAATTAAACAAATTTGATAATAGAAGTAAATTGGAAAGTTGTTTAAAATTGTGTGTTCTATCCAAACCATAAAATATTTTTTTGGAGTTTACTATCCCTTTAAAGGACATGAAACACATTTTTTTCTATCATGATTCAGATAGAAAATACAATTGTAAATAACTTTCCAGTATACTTCTATTCTCTAATGTGCTTCATTCTATTTGTATCATTTGTTGAATGAGCAGTAATGCACTACTGGGAGCTAACAAAGTCAATCACAAGCGGCATATATGTTCAGCTATCAATCAGCAGCTTCTGAGCCTACCTAAGTATTATTTTCAACAAAGGATACAAAGAGAATTATACAATTTAGATAATAGAAATACATTGGAAAGTTATATAAAATTGCATGGGCTGTCTGAACCATGAAAGAAAAGATGTAAGTTTTATGTTCCTTTAGTATGTTCCTTTTGCTTGAATATTACACCTACTTACTTGTGATTGCTACAAATTTAGTAATGCCTTGCTGGCTGAGGTCAGCGTGTATGTATTGTCACATTCTCTTTCCAAATGATCTCATCCTGAAAGGAACATTATAGAGGTAATGTCCTCAATTTGATGAAACAGCACATTATGAATTTATACCATACCCCCTTCTTAATAAGAGGTGTCTGCAGCACAAACCCTTAGTAACTTGTCCTGCAGCTTTACCTTTTTGTGCAGACTTATACCCTCTTATGTTTATAAGGAAGTGGGAAGAAGTGGAAAAAAATGCATGTGAATCACTTATGTGTCATCATATGAAAGCAAAACATGAGGGCACAATTAGTGCATGTGTTAGACTAAATAGAACTTTGTAGAAATGGGACAAGGGTGAATTAGGTTGTCTAATGTACTAAAATTAGATAAATAGCCATATGGCTTATTATTTTGTACCTAAAGGGATTATTTACTGTATATACATAAACAATGATTGGAAAACATTTGTTTTAAACTATATTTATCTTAAAAGTTTTTTTTTGTTTTTTTGTTTTTGTAATCCTGTCCTTACGATGTATGTTCATGGTTGGAGACTACACATATTTATTTTTTTATTTATTATTTATAATACGATCCTTTATTTTTGGAAGCTGGTTAATATTTTTGCAATTTATTTTAAAAACGTATTACATATTAATATCAGAAAAACGTTATTCAAATGCATTTGTTGCACTAAAATTTAATGATCGTATTTGAATGCCTGTAAAACAGTTTTATTGGAAAATCCAATAGTTAAATCCATTATTTTAGGGACGCTTTTTCACATATGGGTCGTAGACTTACACTACAATATCCATATAATCTTCATGTTTTAGGTTACACTAAATTTTTAATACAGTTCAGTTCTACAGAGGAAACCTGACTATGGTATAAAGTACAAACCAAAAATACATTTTCTCTAAATTGATATAAATCTTTTAGTAACTTAAAACACTCAGATACGATTAGGTGCCATAAGTGAAATAATAGCATGTGCTTTTATGGTGTCAAAAACCTAGCACGAAAGTCTTAGGTTTCAGAAAGCACGTAAATTATCTGATTTTTTTTTTCTATGGGATTTAATTTCATTCATTCACCCATGCATGAATCCATAATTTTACTGACTGGAGCTCTGTACTTTAGGTAAGATCAGTCAGAACCTCTCCCTCCTGACAGCCAGCTCCTGGTGAAGCCTTTATTTCTTGACTCAGTTTCAAATTCTCCTGAGAAAAACGCTACAAAATAAGAACATGCGAGACTCAAAGCTGAAAAAAGTAATAATTCTGACAATTAATACAGTCACCCACTTCCAGACGTCATTTGTCTGTAAAACAGCAACATCTGACTGAAGGACAAGGGGATTGAACCAAGCCTCTTGTGATATGAAGTTTGTCAAGTTTTCTCGCAGCAAAAGGTAATTTCATTATTAATTTAATATACTTACAAATTTAATATTCTAGAATACAAATGTATATATATATATATATATATATATATATATATATATATATATATATATATATATATATATATATATATATATATATATATATATATATATATATATATATATATATATATATATATATATAGTTAATCTAAATGTCTATAATTTATCTATCTATATCAAGTATCTGTCTAACTAGCACTCGTTCTGTCCAAGGTCTTTTTAACTATTATAATGCACTCGAAACCCAAAACACACACACACTACATAAACAAACATCTGCCTCTCTGTCTTACTGTATTGTATTACTCTCTGTTCTAGGTCTGTATAACTATTATGCACATAAAACTCAAACACACACTACACGCTCATACACCTACACTCTTACACTTATACACACACTACACACTCATTCATATACACTCTCACACTCATACACACACTACACACTCATACCCATACACTTACACTCATACATACACTACACACTCATACCCATACACTAACACTTATACAGTTACAATGTCCTAAATAAAGGATTATTTTTCACTGGTGATGCTGCCTTTTCTTTGCATATACTTATACAGTTACACATACTACACACTCAGACATACACTCACACTTATACTCATACACTCACACTTTTACACACACTACACACTCATACACATACACTCACACACACTACACATTCATACACATACATTCACATTTATACACACACTACACACTCATACACTCACACTTATACACACACTACACACTCATACACATACACTCACACACACTACACACTCATACACATACACTCACATTTATACACACACTACACACTCATACACTCACACTCATACACACACTACACATTCATACACATACATTCACATTTATACACACACTACACACTCATACACTCACACTTATACACACACTACACACTCATACACATACACTCACACACACTACACACTCATACACATACACTCACATTTATACACACACTACACACTCATACACTCACACTCATACACACACTACACACTTATACACATACACTCACACTTATACGCACACTCATACACATACACCCGCTCTCACTATCTATCTATAATCTATCTCCATCTATCATCTATCTATCTATCTATCGATCTATTTTCTATGAAATTATGTCTAAAATGAAATTGGCATGTATAAATTTAGATATGTTAATGGAAGTATCTTTTGTAGAGTTAGTGCAATATTATCTCTTTGCTTTGCTAAGAATATTATCGTTTATTCAGACAGCTTTGAAGTTTTGCCCCCAACTTGTGTAAATTTTCATGTTGATTATTATAGTCTGTTACCTCTTCCCGGAAATATTTCCTGTTTTTCTCGGTCTGTCTAAACTGTATTTATAATGCATGGACTGATTTTTCTATGCTGTGTCTAGTGAATGAAAAGGAGAAAGAAAGAAAGAAAGAAAGAAAGAAAGAAAGAAAGAAAGAAAGAAAGAAAGAAAGAAAGAAAGAAAGAAAGAAAGAAAGAAAGAAAGAAAGAAAGAAAGAAAGAAAGAAAGAAAGAAAGAGAAAGAAAAAGAAAGATGCTTTTGCTTGAGGGATATAAAGCCCTTATAGATCTACAGTATATTGATATTTCTACATAATGTGTTAATATATCAACCTCATTTCAAGTATTAAAATGTTAAGATTTTTTTTTTAACAAATGTAACTTTTGTTCAAGAGCCTTTGATTTTTGTTATTTGTTTTAGAGCAAATAGCTGGGTCCTTTGTACTTTTAGAACTCATTTGCTAACCAAATGCAAATATAATGCCTGAGCAGCCAAACTGCGTTTAAATGGTGTCAAAACTCTAGTAAACCATCCAGGAGTAATAAGTATGTGTTTGCGATAATGTAACTGCTCTGTTTTACATGAGGGAGAGGCAACACTTTAAGTTGTTACCAGGAAATACTGGGACTAATGAATTGGAAAGAAAGTGACAAGTCTAACACCGTTGACCTATGAAGTAATGCAAAAGCTGTATACATTTATGTCTGTTATAAATCACACACCGAAGTCGCTGTATGTCGACAGGACACTATCAATGCACTGTACTGACTTAAAAAAAATCCAAAAAACTATTCAATTGTAGAAATACATATTTATTCAGTGTTAAAAATAAAGAAAATATATACAGCTTTAGTCACAAAGAGAAAAGGTGAACTATAGAGATGACCTGCCTATCATCTATCTATCTATCTATCTATCTATCTATCTATCTATCTATCTATCTATCTATCTATCTATCTCTGTATTTCTATGTGTTTATCCATCCATTATCTATCTATCTATCTATCTATCTATCTATCTATCTATCTATCTATCTCTATCTATCTATCTATCATCTATCTATCTATCTATCTATCTATCTATCTATCTATCTATCTATCTATCTCTGTATTTCTATGTGTTTATCCATCCATTATCTATCTATCTATCTATCTATCTATCTATCTATCTATCTATCTATCTATCTATCTATCTATCTATCTATCTCTATCTATCTATCTATCTATCATCTATCTATCTATCTATCTATCTATCTATCTATTTATGTTTATTTGTTTGTCCACCCATCCATTATCTATCTATCATCTATCTATCTATCATCTATCTATCTATCTATCTATCTATCTATCTATCTATCTATATATATCTGTCGGTGTGTCCGGCAATCATCTATCTGTCTGTCTATTATCTATCTATCTATCTGTCTGTCATCATCTATCTGTATGTCTTTCTATATCTATTTTTCTGTCTATTATCTATATATATTTTGATGTGTCTGTGATCTGTCTGTCTATCATATATCTGTCTGTCT